>NC_091309.1:29606388-29832999 GCF_038502225.1 Cherax quadricarinatus | reverse complement strand
TGTGTGTGTTTACTAGCTTGTCGTTCTTTGAAAAAGAGGGGGGGGGGTCACGTTAACACTATTTGTTATTGTTGTTGGTTCACCGGTACTCTCCCGGCCCAGATCTTCGCACGCACACTAGGCTACTTTACTTTTTGAAGATTATAGGATTATTTTTTCTCACTCAATTCCTTATTAATATATACTTATGTGTATTATAATAATAATTACGGGTGCACACGTGTGTTTGTATGTGCGTACTTGTTTACTAGCTTGTCCCTCAGAAAAATGGGGGGGGGGGTTCACTAGGCTACACAACTCTTCTGGAGTTTACCTGGTGATATTTAGATAATTTACTAACCACTATCTATCTCCTGGTACTGAAATAGGGAGAGAGAGATGGTATAGCATACAATCAGCCGGGCGAGACACTGAGACTTTAGACACTAACCAAAATTAACCACAAATAGGCAAGTGATGTCGTCTGCACAACAATGGAGGTTCCTGCTGGTCGGCTGCTATCAACTCCTTCAATTTTGTAACTCCTTCAGGAACTTTATCATGCATTCAAGTTTTTATTTTATTTTTATTTTAAGACTTGGTATTCCCTCTTTTTTCTTTAGTACAGTATTATGGTCATAACAAGTCTGATGATGTTAGCTACATTCACAACACCAACAGCTGGGGATTGAGTAATTTTTTCTTACTTTCAGTATTTACTTAATCACTCTTTCATGACCTTATCACTACACTGCTGTTATAACCAACTAACATATGTATTTGTTAATATTTCAGATCACACCGTTAACCCAATTAACTGTTTGGATATTTTGTGTCAACACTGCAGCCAGTAGCCTGATCAGCTGACTGCTATCCTCCCTCACTCACAATTCATTCAAATCTAAATTGTAAAAATTCTTGATCTTATCATATTATTCGCACTCTTGAAAGCTATTGCACTCTTGTAGGTATGTTCACTGATTCACTCACGTACGATGACCGCTAATAATATCTTAGGACAGCTACTAGAACGCTATATCCTGGGAGCACTATTCAGCGATACTGCTTCACGTGTGTGTGTGTGTGTGTGTGTGTGTGTGTGTGTGTGTGTGTGTGTGTGTGTCTATATCTGTCTCTGTCTTGCAGGTACACAGTTATACATAATGTACAGTTATACATAATGTAAATTACCTAGGATAACCCAAAAAATCCAGACACAGTGCTATACTGCTTATAGATATAATGCATAATAAGCATGATTAGCATGTAATACACATTTTCACTTGTTCAGGAATCAGACGTGACCGACTTTGCATCATGTGTTTTACCTGTTGGTTCATGAGCGGCTCTCTCTCTCTGAGACAGAGAGACAAGTAGAGAGACAGGAAGACAGAAACACAGGCAGACAGAAAGACAGATAAGCAGAGACAGAGATAAACATAGACAGAGCTAGACAGACAGATAGACAGATAAATAGACACAGAAACAGATAGAAACAAACAGATAGACAGACATGTTTATTTGTAACAGTGAAAAATGAATCAAAGCAGTGCACAATCATCAAATGTCACTCCACGAGTGATGCTCCACTGGCAGTGGAGTGACAGATAGACAGAAACAAACATAGACAGACATGTTTATTTGTAGCAGTGAAAAATAAAGCCAAGGCAGTGCATGATCATCAGATGTCACACCACGAATATCACTCCACTGACAGTGGAGTGACACTCATCTTACACCGTGCTTCAAGGAGTTTCATATATACTCCAGCATTTCTAAAACATTGCTGGGACCTGGCAAAAAAGGCTTATTTAAAAACCCATAACAAATAAATTGGGGTGGTTTTTTTTGGGCTGGAATGGATTAATGGCATTTTAATTAATTTCAACGAGGAAAATTTATTTGATATACGAGCAAATTGAGTTACAAGCTGGGTCATGGAACGAATTAAACTCATAAGTCAAGGTACCACTGTATTTATTTCTTTGCTAAGGTTACAGTGTGTGTTTACATATCATAATATGACTGGAGCAAAGAAAGCCATAAAGGAGAGGTGTGGAATATTTACTGTTTGGAGGGACATCTGAGCTGTCGTATCTTCATGCCTCTGATAAGACAGTGATAGTGTGCCTGATGGTAAGAATATTATATATACAGTAGGGCCCCGCTTTACGACATTTTGCCTTATGGTTTCCACTACTATGGATATTTAAAATCTTGACCAAAACTCGCTATACAGCTCCCTCACCATCTGACTTTCTAATACGGTCTCCACACCCCCACCCAGTTTGTTTACATTCTCTGTGAGCTCCGTGAGCACCATGTCTCAACATTATGTATGGAAACTTTCCAAAATTTCAAGCATTTAAAGTTATTTCATGTTTTATTTATATGTACACTGATAATTATACTTATGTATACCAGTACCTAAATAAACTTAAACTCTGTGCTGGCATGCAGATACTCATTAAAATCACTTAGAGCATCATATTAGTCTTGAGGACACCATATTAACCTTTAAATGGTCCAAACGTATATATATGTTCACTTGTAGTTCTTGTCATTTTATAACCAATCTTTGTTCTGACACTAGTATTAGGTGCTGGAATTGTACTCAAATTGTCACAAATACACTGACATGTGGACATTTACACCTGCCTTAGCCATTTACTATTGTCTTGGAATATATACAAAGTATTTATATATCCCAGCAATGTTTTGGATATGTGGAAGTATATTATTCCATGATATATTGAAACTAAGTGATTTGTGATCACTTTCCCCAAGCTCATCATTAACCTCAAGATTATTAATTAGTGAATCTTTGTTGGCAAGAACCAAGTCAAGCATATAGTTTCCTCTAGTTGGTTCTGTCACAACCTGTTCTAAAAAGCAATCCTGAACCGTATCAAAAAAGTCACTAGACTCAAGATTTCCTGTCATTTGTTCCAATCAATCTGTCTAAAGTTAAAATCTCCCATTATCACAACATGTTCATATCTCGATGCCTTATGAATTTCGTCCCATAACAGCTTACTGTTCATAATGTTTATAAAAGAAGAAAAGGGAAAACTTTAAAGAATGTAATAATTATAATGGAATAAGTCTGTTGACCATACCAGGTAAAGTATATGTCAGAAGTATGATTGTTGAAGTGATGGAAAATACAAAATATATGTAACAACGAAGAGTGTGAATTGAGAAAGTGAAAGGAATATGCAGATCATGTGTAAACACTGGTTTTAAGTTGGAAAAATTCGGATTGTAGACTCAAAGCCTTAAATCTCCACTCTATGGAGAGGCGTAGAATGAGGGGAGATATCATTGAAGTGTATAAGTGGATGATGGGTATAAACAAGGGAGATATTAATAAAGTATGCTGAGGGTGTCGAACCAGGTAAGAACCAGGAATAATGGATTTAAGTTGGATAAATTTAGATTTAGAAAGGACATAGGTAAGTACTGGTTTTCTAACAGAGTTGTAGATGCGTGGAACAGTCTTCCCAGTGGGGTGATAGAGGCTAGGACCTTGGGTAGCTTTAAGAAGAGACTGGACAAATATATGAGTGGGAGGGGCTGGGTTTGATTGGTGTCATTGGGTACGGGAGTTATTTCTTGGGAAGCTTTAGGTAGTAGTCGTTTTGAATGAACATTAAAATGGTATAAAATACCGACAGATTGTTAGGTAAGACACATATGCAACAGTTAGGTATCTTTATTTCGAAACGTTTCGCCTACACAGTAGGCTTCTTCAGTCGAGTACAGAAAAGTTGATAGAAGCAGAAGATACTTGAAGACGATGTAATCAGTCCATCACCCTTAAAGTTTTGAGGTGGTCAGTCCCTCAGTCTGGAGAAGAGCATTGTTGTTTCAGACAACGGAACAATGCTCTTCTCCAGACTGAGGGACTGACCACCTCAAAACTTTAAGGGTGATGGACTGATTACATCGTCTTCAAGTATCTTCTGCTTCTATCAACTTTTCTGTACTCGACTGAAGAAGCCTACTGTGTAGGCGAAACGTTTCGAAATAAAGATACCTAACTGTTGCATATGTGTCTTACCTAACAACAGTAGTCGTTTTGATAAGGACCTGCCTCGCATGGGCCAGTAGGCCTTCTGCAGTGTTCCTCCATTCTTATGTTCTTATAATAACAGTGAGGAGGAGGAGGAGAAGGAGGAGGAGGAGAAGGAGGAGGAGGAGGAGAAGGAGGAGGAGAAGGAGGAGGAGAAGGAGGAGGAGGAGAAAGAGGAGGAGGAGAAGGAGGAGGAGGAGAAGGAGGAGGAGGAGGAGAAGGAGGAGGAGGAGAAGGAGGAGGAGGAGGAGGAGGAGAAGGAGGAGGAGGAGGAGGAGAAGGAGGAGGAGGAGGAGGAGAAGGAGGAGGAGAAGGAGGAGGAGGAGAAGGAGGAGGAGAAGGAGGAGGAGGAGAAGGAGGAGAAGGAGGAGGAGGAGAAGGAGGAGGAGGAGGAGAAGGAGGAGGAGGAGGAGAAGGAGGAGGAGGAGGAGAAGGAGGAGGAGAAAGAGGGAGGAGAAGGAGGAAAAGAGGGAGGAGTAGGAGGAGAAGGAGGAGGAGAAGGATGAGGAGGAGGAGGAGTACGAGGAGTGGGAGGAGGAGGAGGAGGAGAAAGAGGGAGGAGTAGGAGGAGAAGGAGGAAAAGAGGGAGGAGAAGGAGGAGGAGGAGAAAGATGAGGAGAAGGAGGAGGAGGAGAAGAAGGAAGAGGAGAAGGAGGAGGAGGAGGAGGAGAAGGAGGAGGAGAAAGAGGGAGGAGTGGGAGGAGAAGGAGGAAAAGAGGAAGGAGGAGGAGAAGGATGAGGAGGAGGAGGAGGGGGAGAAGAAGGAGGAGGAGAAGAAGGAGGAGAAGGAGGAGGAGAAGGAGAAGGATGAGGAGGAGTAGAAGAAGGAGGAGGAGGAGAAGGAGGAGGAGGAGAAGAAGGAGGAGGAGGAGAAGGAGGAGGAGGAGGAGGATAAGAAGGAGGAGGAGAAGGAGGAGGAGGAGAAGGAGGAGGAGGAGGAGGAGAAGGAGGAGGAGGAGAAGGTGGAGGACAAGAAGGAGGAGGAGAAGAAGGATGAGAAGGAGAAGGATGAGAAGGAGGAGGAAGAGAAGAAGGAGAAGAAGAAGAAGGAGAAGAAGAAAGAGGAGAAGAAAGAGGAGAAGGAGGAGGAGAAGAAGAAGGAGGAGGAGGAGAAGGAGGAGGAGAGGGAGGAGAATGAGGAGATGGAGGAGGAGGAGAAGGAGAAGAAGGAGGAGGAGAAGGAGGAGGAGAAGGAGGAGGAGAAGAAGGAGGAGGAGGAGGAGAAGGAGGAGGAGGAGAAGGAGGAGGAGAAGGAGGAGAAGAAGGAGGAGGAGGAGGAGGAGAAGGAGGAGGAGGAGAAGGAGGAGGAGAAGAAGGAGGAGGAGAAGGAGGAGGAGGAGGAGTAGAAGGAGGAGGAGAAGGAGGAGTAAGGGGAGGAGGAGGAGGAGAAGGAGGAGGAGGAGTAGAAGGAGGAGGAGGAGGAGAAGGATGAGGAGGAGGAGAATAAGGAGAAGGAGGAGGAGCAGAAGGAGGAGGAGGAGAAGAAGAAGGAGGAGGAGAAGGAGGAGGAGGAGGAGGAGGAGGAGAAGGATGAGGAGGAGGAGAAAGAGAAGGAGGAGGAGAAAGAGGAGGAGGAGGAGGATGAGAAGGAGGAGGAGGATGAGAAGGAGGAGGAGGAGGAGGAAGAGGAGGAGGAGAATGAGAATGAGTAAGAGGAGGAGGAAGAGGAGGAGGAGAAGGAGGAAGAGAAGGAGGATGAGAAGGAGGAGGAGGAGGAGGAGAAGGAGGAGGAAGAGAAGGAGGAGGAGGAGGAGAAGAAGAAGGAGGAGGAGGAGGAGGAGAAGAAGAAGGAGGAGGAGGAGGATGAGGAGGAGAAGATGAAGGAGGAGAGGAAGGAGGAGGAGAAGAAGAAGAAGAAGAAGGAGGAGAAGGAGAAGGAGGAGGAGAAGGAGAAGGAGAAGACAGAGGAGAAGAAGCAGAAGGAGAAGGAGAAGAAGGAGAAGGAGAAGGATAAGGAGAAGGAGAAGGAGAAGAAGGAGGAGGAGAAGAAGGAGGAGGAGAATAATAATACATAATAATAATAATAGGTAATAATAAGTTCCCTTGAAGCATGAAAAACAGAGTCTACCCCTGACAGTGACATGATGAGATAACAACTGATAAGAGCTGACGTTTGATGAGCATACACGAGGGTGGGAGAATGTGCAGCCGGTAAGAAAAGATTAGAGGTGATATTTGATGAGCATCGCCCTCACTTTGTTTTCGCTGGTACACAAACATGTCTGTCAAGCTCCCTGTCTATCTGTCTATCCGTCTAGCTCTCTGTCTCAGAGAGCGCCATAAGACTGCGTCGTCATCACATTTACTCACATCTCGAAGCAGAGTATAGCACTTTGTCTGGATTTTTTGGGTTATCCTAGGTAATTTACACTATGTATGCTTGTATTTACGTGTACCTGTGAGACAGAGATAGACAGATAGAGAGAAGATTGAAAGAGATACAGAGACAGACAAAGACAGATAGAGACAGACAGAGACAGACACAGATAGAGACAGAGGTAGACATAGACAGAGATAGACAGACAGACAGAGGAAGACAGAGGTTAGCAGAGATAGACCCTAAACTTGGGGTTAACATCACTTTCCTCTTAAAAGAGGAGTGTTAATATGACATTACATCAGTGAATCCTTGGTGTTTGCCGCACTGTTTGCTCTAGCTGGCGCTCAATTTAACTGGCGCTCCCACAAGGTACTAAGTGGTCCCAAATTTTTTAGTATTGTGCACATTGAGTGTTAGGACCCATTCTATGCTGACAAGGCATCTCAGGTCAATAGTGGGGCGCTATGCATAAGAACGTATACACATGTATATACGTTTGGGCCGTTTAAGGGTTAATAATAATAATCACTCTGAGGCACATTAAATATATATATTACATTAACCCTTTGACTGTTTTGGTCGTATATATACGTCTTGCACACCACTGTTTCTGACGTATTTATACACCTAAATTCTAGCGAAACATATAAGTGAACAGTATTTAGATAAGGCTAAAGAGGTTTTTGTGGCATTTATGGATTTGGAAAAGGCATATGACAGGGTGGATAGGGGGGCAATGTGGCAGATGTTGCAGGTGTATGGTGTAGGAGGTAGGTTACTGAAAGCAGTGAAGAGTTTTTACGAGGATAGTGAGGCTCAAGTTAGAGTATGTAGGAAAGAGGGAAATTATTTCCCAGTAAAAGTAGGCCTTAGACAAGGATGTGTGATGTCACCGTGGTTGTTTAATATATTTATAGATGGGGTTGTAAGAGAAGTAAATGCGAGGGTCTTGGCAAGAGGCGTGGAGTTAAAAGATTAAGAATCACACATAAAGTGGGAGTTGTCACAGTTGCTCTTTGCTGATGACACTGTGCTCTTGGGAGATTCTGAAGAGAAGCTGCAGAGATTGGTGGATGAATTTGGTAGGGTGTGCAAAAGAAGAAAATTAAAAGTGAATACAGGAAAGAGTAAGGTAATGAGGATAAAAAGATTAGGTGATGAAAGATTGGATATCAGATTGGAGGGAGAGAGTATGGAGGATGTGAATGTATTCAGATATTTGGGAGTGGACGTGTCAGCGGATGGGTCTATGAAAGATGAGGTGAATCATAGAATTGATGAGGGGAAAAGGGTGAGTGGTGCACTTAGGAGTCTGTGGAGACAATGAACTTTGTCCTTGGAGGCAAAGAGGGGAATGTATGAGAGTATAGTTTTACCAACGCTCTTATATGGGTGTGAAGCATGGGTGATGAATGTTGCAGCGAGGAGAAGGCTGGAGGCAGTGGAGATGTCATGTCTGAGGGCAATGTGTGGTGTGAATATAATGCAGAGAATTCGTAGTTTGGAAGTTAGGAGGAGGTGCGGGATTACCAAAACTGTTGTCCAGAGGGCTGAGGAAGGGTTGTTGAGGTGGTTCGGACATGTAGAGAGAATGGAGCGAAACAGAGGGACTTCAAGAGTATATCAGTCTGTAGTGGAAGGAAGGCGGGGTAGGGGTCGGCCTAGGAAAGGTTGGAGGGAGGGGGTAAAGGAGGTTTTGTGTGCGAGGGGCTTGGACTTCCAGCAGGCATGCGTGAGCGTGTTTGATAGGAGTGAATGGAGACAAATGGTTTTTAATACTTGACGTGCTGTTGGAGTGTGAGCAAAGTAACATTTATGAAGGGATTCAGGGAAACTGGCAGGCTGGACTTGAGTCCTGGAGATGGGAGGTACAGTGCCTGCACTCTGAAGGAGGGGTGTTAATGTTGCAGTTTAGAAACTGTAGTGTAAAGCACCCTTCTGGCAAGACAGTGATGGAGTGAATGATGGTGAAAATTTTTCTTTTTCGGGCCACCCTGCCTTGGTGGGAATCAGCCAGTGTGTTAATAAAAAAAAAAATAAATTCTAGCGGCTTCAAATCAAGCAGGAGAAAGCTGGTAGGCCCACATGTGAGAGAATGGGTCTGTGTGGTCAGTGTGCACCACATAAAAATAAATCCTGCAGCACGCAGTGTGTAATGAGAAAAAAAAAAAACTCTGACCATTTTTTTGGATTAACCCTTTATCGGGCAAATGACCATAAAATTAGAAATTTGAACTGAACTCCCTATAGTGGATAGAGTAACTCAATATAAGGTCAATGAGCCCGTATAAATGGAATTATGATGGTTAGTTTTCAAGCAATTGTAAATCTCCGAAGCGCGAAAATTTCCGCCCTTGCCCGACATAGGGAGTATAAATCTGAATGTTGCAAACTTGCAGTTGTTAATAAAACACCCAATAACTATTTTTTAAATTTATTATACAAACAGACAATATCAAAAACATAAATGGAACTTGTATCAAAACAGTTTGTATGTATTAGAAAAATATAAAAATGAAACAAATAGCAACATGGACACATTACAAAGGGATAAAATTTTCAAGTCCCATATTCCTGAGATTTGTGAGGAAGACCAATTATTCTATATTGCTAATTGATAGTATGGTAGTCACTGAAGCAATTTCTATTACTCTTTATGCACAGATTTACTTTGCATACAGAACACTGGAATGAGGATGTGACATATTTCTTAGAATTGCTGCAATACTTGCAACTAAATGGCTTTTTCCCTGCCAGTGGCAAGTGGTTTAGAGTTCTGTCAAGCCTAACACTGTCATCAGGCCTTTGTGCACATTGGCTCTGCACAGCTTTCACTATGCTGACACCATTGCAAGTATATGGTGAATTACTTGGTGAAGGTCTTGTAGATGTTCTTAGGGTTCTGCCTCTAAACTTTTGTCCTTTAGACCTTGCAGTGACAGAGATATCATTCCTGAAATACTTCAGTGCCATACACTTGGTGTTTAGTGCTCGAGAATCATGGCAGTAAAGAAGCCATGCATTCACAACAGCAAGATCAAGAACATAGGCAAACAGCCGCATGTACCAACGTTTAGATTTCATTGGTGTTCTGTACAGATGCACCAACATGTTACTTTTGTCAATACCTCCCATGTTTGCATTGTAGTTCTTGATGACTGCAGGGCACTGTAAGTGGTCTTTGTTCTTTGTAGCCTTGTTATATCTTTCAACAAGACTCACAGGATTGACCCCAACATCACTTGTCACTAAAGTCACAACTTTCTTGTCCTTCCATCTTACAACAAGGACACCATCATTGTTTTTGAAGCTAAAAGTGCCCCTGTCCACAGTGTTCCTTTCCATTTGTTTGACAGGCATCAGATCTGGCTTACCACATCTATTTTCACGTACTGTTCCAGTGTATCTGCAGTTATACTTATCTCTTAGTAGCTTGACCAAAGGTAGACTTGAAAAGAAATTGTCAGCGTAGATTGCTGATGTGTTGGTCTTGTTCATAGTTGCTGCAAGTACCAGAACAATCTTTGTACTTACTGGAAGTTTAGTTTCTTCCTGTGGAAGCTTTATGGGATGGCTGTCAAAAGTTGGAGTGCCTTGATACATGAGTATATCATGTATGATTCCATCTTCACTTGCACGACAAAAAAGTTTGAAACCCCACTTACCTGGTTTGGTTTTGATGTGCTGCCTTAGATTTCCAGCAGTTTTACCCTTGAAACCAACCATGACTTCATCAATAAATTGCCTGGGTGTAGCTGGAACTTTCAAGCAAGCATTAGTTAGTGCAGTGTAAAGAGGCCTTACCTTGTGGAATCTGTCATTATCCTTTTCTGTGTTGTCATTGAAATGAATAGTACGTCTAAGTAACCTAAACCTCTTAGACCCCATGGCTTCTGCAACCTGGGTGATCCTAAATGCACTTTTTCAATAGTCTTCGAGTGATGGTAATGGAACAATACCCATGAACAACAAAATACCTATGAACCTCATGATCTCTTCAGAATCTGTTGCAAAATTATTATTTATGTTTTTTGCTTGGCATACAAATTTGTTTGATATGCTATGTTATCTACCATGTCTGCAGTACAGAAAATACGAAAATACTCATATGGAGACCTAATTGAAAAAGGCTTTTCATGTTTATATGCCGGCAAAGGATCATTTTTGAGGTCAACCTGGGACCACTGAGATGGACCTTGAAGAACAATATCTTCATAAATATCTTCCTCATCAGGGTACTCCTCGATCGTAATACCTTTCTTTTTCTTCACTAATTTCTGCTTTTTGGCTGGCCTTTCTTCCTCCTCTTCATCACTTGACACCTCTGCATCCAGTGGCAAGTATTCATCACCACTATCCAGCAATTCTGGGTCATCTACCTCCGGTTCTGAGTCACTGTCCTCCAAAATCAGACATATTTTGACCTGTTGCTGGAGGGCTCCCCATAAAACAATTTCTCATTGATCTGGAAGGACAATAAAAACCTTCTGTATAGATCCAGACCACTACAGAATTCTTATATGCAATACAAATTTTTTTATAAATATTTATTTTACTGAAATTGTACTATGTCACTTCTAGGGCAGCAACAAAAATTTTTGTGCTTCCTTTGTTGAACTTTTTTCAACTGCATGCTACACTCACATTATGCTTCACACAGACTTTATGTATATATCAAAATATGCCTAAACTATTCATGTACGCGCTAAACATAACAATTAATACTTACTGACATTATGGAGGGTAAAATTCGAGAGTATATTAGTGACACTGGATGCAAAAAACCCACACTGGGCGACGCCAAGCCACAAGTGTTCATGTTTTGTTCTCTCAACCAATGGGAAGGCGGCAAACGCCATCACCACTTAGCTGAAGCGACTCAGGGAAGGCTTGTGATTGGTTAGAATTAAAGAACGGGAATCCAGATGCGGGGCGCGTGTAGGATGACATGCGCAAACTTGCACGTGTTTAGCCACGAAAATTTTTGCCGCTGCGCGACAAAGGGTTAAAACGCCGATTTTGAGATGTATTTTCGTATAGTATTTATTGCTGTATTCTCGTTTTCATGGTCTCACGTGATAAAACGTTAAACATGTTACAGAAATAGAGATGATTTTGATTAGTTTCACGATGAAAACGACCTTGAAATTGAGCTCAAAGTAGCGGAAATGTTCGATTTTTACCAGTGTTCAGGAGTAAGCAAATCACACCACATGTCCAATACACTTCAACTGGGAAGTCTGATATTCTTTCACTAGTGCATTGATATTATTTATACCATTTTTACAATAATGCAGTAGTCTGCATAACAGTAAATTTTGTATTTTTTTGTATGAATAAAAAATAAAAATAGAAAGCAATAGTAATATAAGAGGGGCCTAGAGACATGACTAATGAACAGAGGATATGTTATTTTAGTGCCAAGAATGTCTACATTGTTTATTCTGGACCCTATTTTGAAACTGGCATCTTTTTTAATTTGCGTGAAATTGGCCAAATTGCCAATTTCTGACCACTTTATTGGGTAGTTCAAATTGATAAATGGGCAGTTTCTTGTACTCAACAGATAGAAAAAATGGAGTTCTAAAGAAATAGCTGTGAGTTTGGTCAACTGGAACAACGGAATTGGCCAAAAACAGGGCTCAAAGTCGGCGAAGTTGCTGATGCGTATATGTTGCCGAGACCACTAACTTTGCGGGAGTGTAATTCCGTGAGTTTTCAAACAAATTTCATACTTTTGGTGTCATTACCAACGGGAAAAGATTCTCTATCATTTCGTAAGAAAAAATAGTTTATTTTTTTTTTCCAAAAATTTATCGACATAGAATGACAGTTTCAGAAAGGGGCCTGCGACAGTAAAAGGGTTAATACAGTGGAATTTCTGCTTACGAGTGCCCCAACGTGAGAGTTTTTCAAGATACGAGCAGTCGCTCAGTCGATTTTGTGCTTCCAGATGCAAGCGAAATTTCAAGATGCGAGCGGGCCTCGAGGGAGGTTCCTTGACACTGGTGAGGGGCTCTTGCTCCTGATCTAGGGAATTGGATCTCAGTTGTTTGTTGAACTATCTTATTGAAACTTGGGCAATGTATGATGGAAAGATGCTTCTTAACGTACACAAAAATGTAAAGAAATCGGTCCATAAATAACGGAGCTCACTTCTCAGCCTTTAGCCGCCCCTTAGCGGTATATTTTCATATGGTTTTTATGGTTGTATTCTCAAGTTTTTGGTCTCATTTGATAGAATGGAAGATACATTACAGAAATAGATATGATTTTGATTGCTTTCACAACGAAAAGTATCTTGAAATTGAGCTCAAAGTAGCAGAAATGTTCGATTTTTGCCAATGTTCAAGAGTAAGCAAATGACGTCACCATCCAATACGTGTCCACCTGGCCAGTCTCATACACAGTCACGAATGGCTTGACATTATTTACACAATTATTACAATAATTCAGTAGTCTGCATAACAGTAAATCTTCTGTTTTTTGTGTGAATAAAAATTCCAAATGGTAAGCAAGAATAATATAAGAGGGGCCTGGAGCTGTGACCGATGAACAGAGAAAATGTTTTTTTAGTGCCAGGAATGTCTGCAGGGTTTATTCTGGACCATATTTTGAAATTGGCATCTTTTGAAATTTGTGTGAAATTAGCCAAATTGCAAATTTGTGACCACTTTATTGGGTAGTTGAAATAGGCGAATGAGCGGTTTTTTGTACTCGGTCAACAAAATAGAAGTAAGTAAGTTTATTCAGGTATACACAAATACAGTTAGATAGATTATCATACATAGCAGCACATGTATAGAGAACTGAGAATAACCCAAAAAAGTCAGACAGTGACTTATTTCCAGTACCTGGCTTGGGCTTGCCATATATGATCTTTGATAAATATTTTTTTCTCAGTTGTTTGTTGGGCTGTCTTATTGAAACTTCGGCAATGTATGATGGAAAGATGCTTCTTAACGTACACCAAAACTGAAAGGAATCAGACCATAAATAACGGAGTTCACTTCTCAGCCATTTGCTGCCCCTTAATAGTACATTTTCGTGTGGTTTTTATGGGTGTATTCTCGTTTTTTTCTCACTTGATAGAATGGAAGATATATTACAGAAATAGATATGATTTTGATTGGTTTCGCAATGAGAAGTACCTTGAAATTGAGCTCAAAGTAGCAGAAATGTTCGATTCTTTGGCGATGTTCAAGAGTAAACAAATGACGTCACCATCCAATACCTGTCTGACTGGCCATTCCAATATGCAGTCATGAATAAGTTGACATTATTTATACAATTACATGTATTACAATAATGCAGTAGTCTGCATAACAGTAAATCTACTATTTTTTTTGTGAATAAAAATTCCAAATGGTAAGCAAGAGTATTAATATAAGAATACGTATGTACTAATAAACAATAATAATAATAATAATACAGTGGACCCTCGACCAATGTTGGCATCGTCTAACGTTAAATCTGACTTGTGATACATTTTAACGCAAAAATTTTGCCTCGACTAACGCTAAAAAACCTGACCAACGCTATTCGTTCCCGTTCGAGACGCGTCCACTTGTGGCCTGAGCATGCCTCACTTGTCCCATGGGTGCCAGTGTTTACAAGCCAGCCAGCCACCGCGGTCCCATCCAAACATACAATCGGAACATTTCATATTATCACAGCGTTTGTAGTGATTGCACCTGCAAAATAAGTCACCATGGGCCCCAGGAAAGCTTCTAGTGCCAATCCATAGTAATTCTCACCCTAAAAAGGGTGAGAATTACTATGGATATGAAGAAAGAGATCATTGCTAAGTATGAAAGTGAAATGCGTGTCTCCGAGCTGGCCAGGTTGTACACAAAACCCCAATCAACCATCGCTACTATTGTGGCCAAGAAAACGGCAATCAAGGAAGCTGTTCTTGCCAAAGGTGCAACTATGTTTTCGATAGAAGATGTTGAGAGACTGTTATTGGTGTGGATAAATGAAAAACAGATAGCAGGAGATAGCATCTCTCAAGCGATCATATGTGAAAAGGCTAGGAAGTTGCATGACGATTTAATTAAAAAAATGCCAGCAACTAGTGGTGATGTGAGTGAATTTAAGGCCAGCAAAGGTTTGTTTGAGAGATTTAAGAATCGTAGTGGCATACATAGTGTGATAAGGCATGGTGAGGCTGCCAGTTCGGACCACAAAGCGGCTGAAAAATATGTGCAGGAATTCAAGGAGTACATAGACAGTGAAGGACTGAAACCTGAACAAGTGTTTAATTGTGATGAAACAGGCCTGTTTTGGAAGAAAATGCCAAGCAGGACGTACATTACTCAGGAGGAAAAGGCACTCCTACGACATAAGCCCATGAAAGACTGGCTTACTCTGTTGATGTGTGCCAATGCTAGTGATGATTGCAAAGTGAAGCCTTTATTGGTGTATCACTCTGAAATTCCCAGAATGTTCAGGAAAAACAATGTCCTCAAGGCTAATTTGTGTGTGCTGTGGAGGGCAAACAGTAAGGCATGGGTCACTAGGGACTTTTTCTATGACTGGTTACACCATGCATTTGTCCCCACTGTAAAAAATTACCTCCTGGAAAATAAATTGGACCTTAAGTGCCTCCTGGTGTTAGACAATGCTCCTGGTCATCCTTCAGACTTGGCAGAGCAACTTTCTGCGGACATGAGCTTCATTAAGGTGAAGTTTTTGCCTCTTAATACCACTCCTCTCCTGCAGCCCATGGACCAGCAGGTTATTGCAAACTTCAAGAAACTGTACACAAAAGCTGTGTTTGAAAGGTGCTTTGTAGTGACCTCAGAAACTCAACTGACTCTAAGAGAGTTTTGGAAAGATCATTTTACCATCCTCAATTGTGTAAACATTATAGGTAAGGGTTGGGAGGAAGTGACTAAGAGGACATTGAACTCTGCTTGGAAAAACTGTGGCCAGAATGTGTAGACAAAAGGGATTTTGAAAAGTTTGAGGCTAACCCTGGGAATCCTATGCCAGTTGAGGAATCCATTGTGGCATTGGGGAAGTCCTTGGGGTTGGATGTTAGTGGGGAGGATGTGGAAGAGTTGGTGGTGGAGGACAGTGAAGAACTAACCACTGATGAGCTGCTAGATCATCTTCAACAGCAAGAGGCCAGACCTGAGGAAACTGCTTCGGAGGAGTGGATAGAGAAATTGAAGAAGTTGCCTACTTCAAAGATTAAGGAAATGTGTGCAATGTGGCTTAAAGTGCAAACCTTTTTTGATGAAAATCACCCTGACACAGCTACTGCAAGCCGTGTTGGCAACCTGTACACTGACAATGTTGTGAAGCACTTTAGGACTGTCATAAAGGAATGGGAGGTACAGGCCTCTATGGACAGATATGTTGTACGACAGAAGTCCAGTGACTCTCAAGCTGGTCCTAGTGGCATTAAAAGAAGAAGGGAAGTAACCCCGGAAAAGGACTTGCCACCTCAAGTCCTAATGGAAGGGGATTCCCCTTCTAAACACTAACACCATCAACACTCTCCCCTCCTCCCATCCCATCAATCATCACCCGATCTTAATAAAGGTAAGTGTCATGTAACTGTGCATGTCTTCTTCAGTTTGTGTGTATTAAAATTAATATTTCATGTGGTAAAAAAATTTTGTTTCAATACTTTGGAGTGTCAGGAACGGATAAATTTGATTTCCATTATTTCTTATGGGGAAAATTAACTTGACTAACGATAATTTTGATTAACGATGAGCTCTCAGGAACGGATTAATATCGTTGGTTGAGGGTCCACTGTATGTATAATATAATAATTATATAATAATATACGTAATACAATAATATAAGTTATTGTAAGAATACGTTCTTACTAATAAATAATAATAATAATAATACGTATAATAATAATAGTATAATATAATAATAATATAATACATATAATAATAATACATGGTAGTAGGTTTGTAGACAGCAACCACCCAGGGAGGTACTACCGTCCTGCCAAGTGAGTGTAAAACGAAAGCCTGTAATTGTTTTACATGATGGTAGGATTGCTGGTGTCTTTTGTCTGTCTCATAAATATGCAAGATTACAGGCATGGCTTGCTACTTCTACTTACACTTAGGTCACACTACACATACATGTACATGTTTATTTATACACACTCATCTGAGTTTTCTTTGATTTTATCTTAATAGTTCTTGGTCTTATTACTTTTCCTTTTATATCCATGGGGAAGTGGAATAAGAATCTTTCCTCCGTAAGCCATGCGTGTTGTAAAAGTCAACTAAAATGCCGGGAACAATGGGCTAGTAACCCCTTTTCCTGTAAAGATTACTAAAAAGAATAAGAAGAAGAAAATTGTCAAAGTGGGAAGTCTGAATGTGCGTGGATGTTGTGCAAATGATAAGAAAGAGATGATTGTGGATGTTATGAATGAGAAGAAACTGGATGTCCTGCCTTTAAGTGAAACAAAGCTGAAGGGGGTGGGAGAGTTTCAATGGAGAGGAATAAATGGGATTAGGTCAGGGGTTTCAAATAGAGTTAGAGCTAAAGAAGGAGTAGCAATAATATTGAAGCATAAGCTATGGCAGGAAAAGAGGGACTACAAATGTATAAATTCAAGGATTATGTGGAGTAAAATAAAGATTGGATGTGAAAAGTGGGTTATAGTAAGTGTGTATGCACCTGGAGAAGAGAGAAGTGTAGAGGAGATAGAGAGATTCTGGGAAATGTTGAGTGAATGCGTGGGGAGTTTTGAATCAAGTGTGAGAGTAATGGTGGTTGGGGATTTCAATGCTAAAGTGGGTAAAAATGTTATGGAGGGAGTAGTAGGTAAATTTGGGGTGCCAGGGGTAAATGTAAATGGGGAGCCTTTAATTGAGCTATGTGTAGAAAGAAATTTGGTAATAAGTAATACATATTTTATGAAAAAGAGGATAAATAAATATACAAGGTATGATGTAGCACATAATGAAAGTAGTTTGTTAGATTATGTATTGGTGGATAAAAGGTTGATGGGTAGGCTCCAGGATGTACATGTTTATAGAGGGGCAACTGATATATCGGATCATTATTTAGTTGTAGCTACAGTTAGAGTAAGAGGTAGATGGGAAAAGAGGAAGGTGGCAACAACAAGTAAGAGGGAGGTGAAAGTGTATAAACTAAGGGAGGAGGAAGTTCGGGTGAGATATAAGCGTCTATTGGTAGAAAGGTGGGCTAGTGCAAAGATGAGTAGTGGGGGGGTTGAAGAGGGTTGGAATAGTTTTAAAAATGCAGTATTAGAATGTGGGGCAGAAGTTTGTGGTTATAGGAGGGTGGGGGCAGGAGGAAAGAGGAGTGACTGGTGGAATGATGAAGTAAAGGGTGTGATTAAAGAGAAAAAGGTAGCTTATGAGAGCTTTTTACAAAGCAGAAGTGTTATAAGAAGAGCAGAGTATATGGAGAGTAAAAGAAAGGTGAAGAGAGTGGTGAGAGAGTGTAAAAGGAGAGCAGATGATAGAGTGGGAGAGGCACTGTCAAGAAATTTTAATGAAAATAAGAAAAAGTTTTGGAGTGAGTTAAACAAGTTAAGAAAGCCTAGGGAAAGTATGGATTTATCAGTTAAAAATAGAGTAGGGGAATTAGTAGATGGGGAAAGGGAGGTATTAGGTAGATTGCGAGAATATTTTGAGGAACTTTTAAATGTTGAGGAAGAAAGGGAGGCGGTAATTTCATGCACTGGCCAGGGAGGTATACCATCTTTTAGGAGTGAAGAAGAGCAGAATGTAAGTGTGGTGGAGGTACGTGAGGCATTACGTAGAATGAAAGGGGGTAAAGCAGCTGGAACTGATGGGATCATGACAGAAATGTTAAAAGCAGGGGGGGATATAGTGTTGGAGTGGTTGGTACTTTTGTTTAATAATGTATGAAAGAGGGGAAGGTACCTAGGGATTGGCGGAGAGCATGTATAGTCCCTTTATATAAAGGGAAAGGGGACAAAAGAGGTTGTAAAAATTATAGAGGAATAAGTCTACGGAGTATACCAGGAAAAGTATACGGTAGGGTTATAATTGAAAAAATTAGAGATAAGACAGAATGTAGGATTGTGGATGAGCAGGGAGGCTTCAGAGTGGGTAGGGATGTGTAGATCAAGTGTTTACATTGAAGCATATATGTGAACAGTATTTAGATAAAGGTAGGGAAGTTTTTATTGCATTTATGGATTTAGAAAAGGCATATGATAGAGTGGATAGAGGAGCAATGTGGCAGATGTTGCAAGTATATGGAATAGGTGGTAAGTTACTAAATGCTGTTAAGAGTTTTTATGAGGATAGGCTCAGGTTAGGATAAGATAAGAGATAAGATAAGAGATAGGGCATGTAGAAGAGAGGGAGAATACTTCCCAGTAAAAGTAGGTCTTAGACAGGGATGTGTAATGTCACCATGGTTGTTTAATATATTTATAGATGGGGTTGTAAAAGAAGTAAATGCTAGGGTGTTCGGGAGAGGGGTGGGGTTAAATTATGGGGAATCAAATTCAAAATGGGAATTGACACAGTTACTTTTTGCTGATGATACTGTGCTTATGGGAGATTCTAAAGAAAAATTGCAAAGGTTAGTGGATGAGTTTGAGAATGTGTGTAAAGGTAGAAAGTTGAAAGTGAACAATAAAAAAAGAGTAAGATGATGAGGGTATCAAATGATTTAGATAAAGAAAAATTGGATATCAAATTGGGGAGGAGTAGTATGGAAGAAGTGAATGTTTTCAGATACTTGGGAGTTGACGTGTCGGCGGATGGATTTATGAAGGATGAGGTTAATCATAGAATTGATGAGGGAAAAAAGGTGAGTGGTGCGTTGAGGTATATGTGGAGTCAAAAAACGTTATCTATGGAGGCAAAGAAGGGAATGTATGAAAGTATAGTAGTACCAACACTCTTATATGGATGTGAAGCTTGGGTGGTAAATGCAGCAGCGAGGAGACGGTTGGAGGCAGTGGAGATGTCCTGTCTAAGGGCAATGTGTGGTGTAAATATTATGCAGAAAATTCGGAGTGTGGAAATTAGGAGAAGGTGTGGAGTTAATAAAAGCATTAGTCAGAGGGCAGAAGAGGGGTTGTTGAGGTGGTTTGGTCATTTAGAGAGAATGGATCAAAGTAGAATGACATGGAAAGCATATAAATCTATAGGGGAAGGAAAGAGGGGTAGGGGTCGTCCTCGAGAGGGTTGGAAAGAGGGGGTAAAGGAGGTTTTGTGGGCGAGGGGCTTGGACTTCCAGCAAGCGTGCATGAGTGTGTTAGATAGGAGTGAATGGAGACGAATGATACTTGGGACCTGACGATCTGTTGGAGTGTGAGCAGGGTAATATTTAGTGAACGAATTCAGGGAAACTGGTTATTTTCATATAGTCAGACTTGAGTCCTGGAAATGGGAAGTACAATGCCTGCACTTTAAAGGAGGGGTTTGGGATATTGGCAGTTTGGAGGGATATGTTGTTTATCTTTATACGTATATGCTTCTAAACTGTTGTATTCTGAGCACCTCTGCAAAAGCAGTGATAATGTGTGAGCGTGGTGAAAGTGTTGAATGATGATGAAAGTATTTTCTTTTTGGGGATTTTCTTTCTTTTTTTGGGTCACCCTGCCTCGGTGGGAGACGGCCGACTTGTTGAAAAAAAAAAATAATAATAATAATGTGCTATAATAATAATTATAATAATAGATGGGTTTGAAAGGCTATCACTGGATGGCAGTGAATACCACAACAATGCGGGAGCTGGTATGGCCACCTCCAACTGTCACATAATGACATACTTTATTCATTCTAGAGTATATATCTGATTTCTATGTTATTTATAGCCGGTAAGGCCAATACATGTTTGGCCTTAGAAAGCTGGCTACATGAAGCATTTTCCGAAGGAGTTTTTCTCATCAGAATATCATCAGAATAGTAAAAACACTTGTCAATATCAGCTGCCTCCATCTCTGTAAGTGCTTGTCCTCACACACTCTCTAAAGAAGGGTCTTGCTGCTCCTTTACTAAATTCTGGAGGTTAAATTCATCAACCTGCAAGGTGGTAAGATCCAACACCCAGGGTCCTGGAGTCTTATCTTTGACTTCTGGTTAGCCGGACTTAAGTCCTGCACTTTAAAGGAAGTGTTTGGGATATTTGCTGTTTAGAGTGACACCTAAACTATTGTATCTGCATGGCTCTGCAAAGAGAGTGATAGTGTAAATGATGGTGGAAGTTTTTTTTTTTTTCTAGGTCACCCTGCCTTGGTGGAAGACAGCCAGTATGTTAAAAAAAAAAAATGACCTGATTCAATACGGTAATTATAGTATATTTTTGATGGTGCAGTATTAGTTACCTGTTAAATATTTTTATTATTAAAAGCTTACAGAAACTGTTGTCTTATTCATGTAGGAGCTTGATGAGCCTCAGCACCTTATCATCAGACGTTGTCAGCAGGCCATGGATTGGGCTCGAAGCGCAGAAGCCACATTTTGCCAAAGTGTTCAGGTAAGTGATTTATAGTGTTTTTAGGTAACTATTTACTCTTCAAAAAATTATTATATAATGTTTGTTTCAGTGAAGCTCTAAATGACCCGCAGGTGTAAATACCTTTTTTTGTGATAATTATACTCCGTGTAATTGTATAACAGTTTAGTGGCATTTTTTTAATTTCTTTCTGGAAAGAACTCTGAAATATTTTTAATTTAAGTATTAAAATGTTGAATGGTACAGAAATTCAAATTGTAATTACAGCATAACAAAAAAAAAAAAGGCACAATACCGTGACTGGAACGATACACAAATAACCCGCACATAGAAGAGAGGAGCCTACAATGATGTTTCAGTCCAACTTGGACCATTTACAAAGTCACCGAAACGTTGTTGTAGGCTCCTCTCTTCTATGTGCAGGTTATTTGTGTATTGTGTAATTACAGCATTTTGATACTGTAGTCTAGACTGTTGATTAGCAGGGTAGTTACATTCCTGAAAATTGAGTGTAAGATGAGATAGTGTAAAACAAACTGAAGAACTTATGTGAAAAATAGGGTTACATTCCTTAGATCCTCAAAAATAACAAAATTTTTTAGGTCTCTAAACCATTAAAAAATTTGATAATGTAATTGTGGTTCTCTGTCATGCATTATGCTTGATGCATATCTTAATTAAGGCTACAAATGTTACAGAAATAATATTTCCTTACCTTAACCCTTAAACTGTCCACACACAGATCTACATGCACATGCGCAGTGCTCTGAACGTAAATCAACGTTTTATTTTTCATTCCTTCAAATTTGCTGTGAGAGGCCTGAGTCACGTATATATGAAAGAATGGGTCTATGCACTCAGTGTGCGCAGTATGAAAAAAATCTGGGACAACTTAGTACCTTGTGGGAGCACCAGTTCAATCGAGCACCAGCTAGAGCACAGTTAATCAAAAACACAGACCTGAGAATCATATGGGACACTCGTGTGTGGACCAAGGAGACGTGAGATGTGAGTGGTGGGACGGGAGGCAGGGAAGGAAGCTAAACTTCCCCCACTAGATGGAGGGGGGAAAATCCCACAGTCCAACTCCAAATTTTTTTCCCAGAAGTAGCACCATGTTAGTCAAATTTTACAGTGTTCATTGAAAATATGCTGTAATTTTGCAGTAGAGTAATAGAGACAATATGTTAGAAGACTGCGTGTTAATCAATTGTCTATTATATATTGGTAATGTTTGCTGAGTTTAGAAATTACTTTACCTATCACAAGAGAGAGAGCATGCTGTCTCTTAGTGATTACTTACAGTGGAATCTCTGTTGTTGAATTTAATTCATTCCAGGTGTCAATTCGACAACCAAAATAGATGACAACCAAAGCAATTTTTTCTGTAAAGAATAATGCAGATAGAATTAATCCATTCTAGACCCCAAATGACAATATAATAATTACTACATAAAACTGTATAAATGAATACTAAAAGAAACTAACTGAAATACTGTTCATTAAATGAAAATTTAACTGCCTCTTACCTGTCAGAGGAAGCAGGAGGTGGGGGAGAGGAGGGGGTATGTTATTGGTTGAAAGGAGAGTCAGCTTCTATTAATATGTCAGGCAGCCGTCCTTCGAGAGTATATAAATCTAGTGGAGGGAAGGCAGGGTAGGGGTTGGCCTAGGAAAGGTTGGAGGGAGGCGGTAAAGGAGGTTTTGTGTGCGAGGGGCTTGGACTTCCAGCAAGCGTGCGTGAGCGTGTTAGACAGTAGCGAATGGAGACAAATGGTTTTTACAACTTGACGTGCTGTTGGAGTGTAAGCAAGGTAACATTTATGAAGGAATTCAGGGAAACTGGCAGGCCGGACTTGAGTCCTGGTGATGGGAAGTACAGTGCCTGCACTCTAAAGGAGGGGTGTTAAGGTTGCAGTGTTATAACTGTAGTGTAAGCACACCTCTGACAAGACAGTGATAGAGTGAATGATGATGAAAGTTTTTCTTTTTCGGGCCACCCTGCCTTGGTGGGAAATGGCCGATGTGTTAACCCTTTGAGGGTTTCGGACGTGTACTAGTACGGCTTATGCGCAGGGGTTTTTGACGTACTAGTATGCATAAATTCTAGCGCCGTCAAATCTCGTGGGAAAAGGCTGGTAGGCCTAGATGTGAGAGAATGGGTCTGTGTGGTCAGTGTGTGCGGTAGAAAAAAATCTGGGACCCAGTGGTGCATTGTGGGAACGCCATCTTATTACACAATGTCCACCATGCCTCGCGGTAAGAAGTTTCTCACTCCTCGGCGAATTGGGACACTTTTGTTCCCCAGTGACAGTTCTAATACAGTTGGAAGTGCCAGTGAAGATGAGTTTCAAGGTTTTGGTGAGGTTTTGACTGAAACTAATGACCATAATATCGGTAATAGTGAGGAAAACCCAGACAACCCTCAGCCTTCCACCTCTGGTGCTGGGCCGTCTTGTTCAAGAGTGGACCAACAACTTGCCAATGTCATAACCAACTTCCAAGACCATAATGACCAACAACAGCTATCTGACGCTGTTGTAGTTAACAGCAAACATCTCCCACCCACAGTCACCCAAGAGACCTGCATGGAGACCACCCTACAGCTTATCAAGGACCACCTTCGCCTTAACATACGTAGTGATGACCTAAAAGATTGCAAACTGATGGGCTACCAAACGGGTAAAAAAACAGTGCTGTTAAAATTCCAAACTAGCCTACAAAGAAACAACCTACTAAAAACATCCATTTCTATGAAAAATGATGTTTACATCAATGAGTGCCTTACCAAAACAAGACAGAACCTTCTTTATTGGCTAAGAAAATTACGTTGTGCCCAAAAAATCCACCAGTGCTTTGTGAGGGATGGAAAAATCGCAGTTAGGAAACAGCCCACTGGGAAGAGATACTTCATCTCTACAGAATATGACCTTAAAACATTCCTAAGCGAGGCTGGATTAACAGAATCAGATTAAGGTGCAGATAATAACCACTGTCCACCATTAGTGTTATAATGCCATAAATTTTGTTCCCCCCAAATAATCTCCAATACCCCAACTACTTTTGAATCTCACTGTTGTATTCAATGACCATTCTACCTCATAGTCTTAATTGTGTTTAATATCTACAGAATCTCTCTCCTATTTTACTTCTTACCACTTCATTGTTCTATCTTATTTTAATTGAAACTAACCATAGCTTGTCCTCAGTTATTCTACCTCACTTTAAAAAATAATCTATTGCCCAATTTTATTTTAAACTATATTGACCAACCATATTGTAAACTTTTTATTATTGCCCATTTTTATTTTACATTTTAGTGCACAACTTTATTGTAAACTTTTCATCTTATTATTGCACTATTCTAGTCTTATATAACCCACTCTTATACTTGCTCAGTTATACCAATACTTTATTGCCCAATCTAATTTAAACTTTTTATTATTGCCCTTTTTATCTGTAAAGTTTATTACCCAATTTTATTATATACATTTTTATTATTGCCCTAGTCAATTGTACTTTTCTTAACCTTTTGTTACCAATTTTTAAGCTTGTATATTCAACTCCAAATTTAATATTATCCTTTGTACCATCTTACTATCATATTATAACCAAGTCATTGCCATTTTTATTTTTTTTATTATTATTTTTTATTTTCTTTTACTACCTTAACTTGTGTATTTTGTCTTGTCAGTTTAAATTTAGTTATACTCCAGTTATTGTTAACAACTTATATTAGACCTTAGTGCAATTACAAGTGAGAGTCTGGTGCTATTTTTAATTTGTATTTTTATATTTTTAGTTTATACTTAGTTGTACTTTAGCTCATTCTAGCACAACACTTAGACAACATCAACTTCATTATGTTTATTAGTAACTATACTCTATATGACCAAAGTGCTTTAGCTATATACTTGCCCAAACTTTCCACTGCTACAGATATCAGTACTAGAAATTAACACACAATTCAGGATATAAATAAACCACAATTTAAACCTAGAAGATGAATGATCACGTCGACCCTGATATAAACCTCCATAATCTAACACCCAATCATAACCTACTGGAAAGTAACTGCCTTTATTACACAGCATCACAAGCCAGCACTATCCTAAGCAGTGCTAAAAGTCTATCAGTTCTTAACTACAACATCAGGTCCTTAAGCAAACACTATGATAACCTCCTGGCACTCCTTGAGTCACTAAAGACACCTTTCTCCTGCATTATTCTTACTGAGACCTGGCTTAAGCAGGACACAGTAGATATCTACCCTCTACCAGGATACACAGCAATCCACAACTGCAGACCATACCAAGTTGGGGGTGGTATTGCAATCTATTACTCTAACCAACTATATTGTATTAGCACCACTTGCTTTAGTGATGAATATGGGGAATACATTTTTGCTAATTTTACTGTAAAAAACCTTAAGACGCCTATAACAATCGGTGCCATTTACTGGATACCCCACACAAACATCCCAAATTTCAATGAGAAATTAAAGGCACTAATAACAAACAGACAAATGAACAAGCACCACCTTCTCTTAGCTGGAGACTTCAATATCAACCTTGGCCTACTAGATGATCAGCCTGTAGCTGACTTCATCAACAATATGAACAACACACTTCTCATACCAACAATAACTAAACCAACCAGGCTCACAGAGACAAGTGCAACCATAATAGACCACATGTAGTGTAAAGCACCCTTCTGGCAAGACAGTGATGGAGTGAATGATGGTGAAAGTTTTTCTTTTTCGGGCCACCCTGCCTTGGTGGGAATCGGCCGGTGTGATAATAAAAAAAAAATAAAAAATGGACCAATATACTAGCCCCCCTTAAATCAGGGATAATCACAGACAGCACTACAGATCACTACCCTACCTTCCTCTTAACAAACATTAGTAAACCACCACTGGAATACAACAAAGTTTCATTTAGACTCCATGACGAGGCCTCAGTAAGGAAGTTCACAGCAGACCTAGAGACTGTTGACTGGCCTACAAAATTCTCCAAGGCCAATGGTATTGATGATTGGACAGACATTTTTCTTAACAAATTACTTAGACTATACAACAAACATTGTCCCATAAAAACGAAACAGATCACGAATAAACGGCTCGGTTGCCCATGGCTAACCGACAGCATTCTGAAATCCATTGATAAGAAACACCAATATGAAAAGCAATATAGACAGGGCTTAATACATAAAGATATTCTTAAACACTATTCATCAGTTCTCACCAAAGTAATAAAGAAAGCCAAACAACTGTACTACTCCAGGAGATTCACTGACACAAGAGGAGACATAAAAAAGACCTGGAAAACACTCTCTCAGAGTCTGGGGACCCACAAACTGAAAAAAAAAAGAATATTGTCCTAACTAAACCTAATGAAACACCACTGCATCCCACTGACACAGCTAACAAGATAAACGACTTCTTCTCAACCATAGGATCTAATCTTGCCAGTAAAATCCCACGTACCAACGCCCATGCCGGGGACTATCTAGATGGGAATTTCCCAAATTCCTTCTATCTTGTTCCAACTGAACCCGCCAAAGTCACTGAGATTATAAAGTCACTTAAAAATAACTCGGTGAACCTGTCTCATGTCCCACCATTATTGTACAAGCGAGCGGCCCATGTCCTTTCACATGCTATTTCATTACTTTTTAGCAAGTCAGTAGAAGCTAGCACCTTCCCGAAACTACTCAAGACAGCAAGGGTTACACCAATACATGAAGGTGGTGACCCTACAGATGTAAACAACTATAGGCCAATATCAGATTTACCATTGCTATCCAAAATCTTCAAGAAACTCGTGCATAGGAGACTGTATTCATTTATAACTGCACAAAACATACTCAACCCCTGCCAATTTGGATTCAGGAAAATTAAAAGCACTAATGATGCAATTGTAAAAATGCTAGATCTGCTTTACTCAGCATTGGAAAATAAGGAATATCTGCTAGGAATTTTTATTGACCTAAGAAAAGCTTTTGACACAGTAGACCACGGCATCCTTCTCCACAAACTTGACCATTATGGTATAAGAGGCCATGCGCTTGCATATTTCAAATCCTACCTTACTAATAGGTATCAGTATGTCACCATTAAAGACACAGCATCATCAACACAGCCACTTGATACTGGAGTTCTGCAGGGAAGTGTCCTTGGACCCCTGCTCTTCCTCATTTACATCAGTGATCTTCCAAACGTATCCCATCACCTGAAACCCATTCTCTTTGCTGACGACACGACTTATGTCATCTCTCACCCTAATCTTGCCACCCTCAACACCATTGTTAATGAGGAGCTGCTCAAAATATCAACTTGGATGACAGCCAATAAACTTACACTTAACATTGATAAAACCTACTATATTATGTTTGGTAGCAGAGCAGGTGCTGCGCAACTTAACATTAAGATTGACAGCACTCTAATTGCCAGACATAATGAGGGCAAATTTCTAGGCTTATACCTCGACAACAACCAAAATTTCAGCACCCATATCCAACACATATCAAAAAAAGTATCCAAAGCAGTTGGGATCCTCTCCAAGATATGATACTACGTGCCGCAAAATGCCCTTCTCACACTATACTATTCACTCATTTATCCATACCTCACCTATTTTATTTGTGCTTGGGGATCGACTGCAGCAATACACCTAAAGCCAATAATAACTCAACAAAAAGCTGCAATAAGAATAATCACTAATTCCCATCCCTGGCAACACCCCCTCCTCCACTCTTCATAGATCTAAACTTACTCCCTGTTCAGAACATCTGCACTTACTACTGTGCAATCTACATCTACAGGACCTTTAATTCCATTATTAACCTTGACCTAAAATGCTTTCTTGATAGTTGTGACAGGACCCACAGGCATAACACCAGACACAAACATCTCTACGACATTCCCCGTGTCCAACTAAACCTTTACAAAAACTCAATGTATGTCAAAGGCCCTAAAATCTGGAACACTCTACCTGAAAACTCGAGAACAGCAGACACATTCATCACCTTCAAAACTACTGTTAGAAAACATCTTATCTCCCTGATACACCCCATCAACTAACTACATAAAAATCACCTGGTGGTCCACATTTACACTTACTCACTCACCCATTTGACTTTAAGCACCGAAATACGTATCCTAATCTTAAAATAATGATTCCAAACTAGTCATAAGTTTGCCTGTGATACTCCAATATAGAAGCTATGTATTGTGCCAAAACAAAAGCATTCACATTGCTAAACTCACAAACTAGTATTTGTCACTAGTATTTAGTCAACTTACTCCACAATTTGTTATAATTTAAGGTTAAGAATTAATCTAAGTTTGCCCAAAATGCCTAGGTGTTCTAGTGGCCCCCTCTGTAATTATTATTTTACTACATGTAAACCATACAATAACCAAAATCTGTAAACCCTGCATTGTAATCCTTATAGAGAATAAACTTTGATTTGATTTGATTTGATATATAATGTATATTAGCTGTTCTTATAATTTTATATTGCTTATATTTGCGATAATAGCTAAATCGTAAATATATTGCTTTATATTATTATTTGACTTGGATATATTATTACCTGGAGTTTACCTGGAGAGAGTTCCGGGGGTCAACGCCCCCGCAGCCCGGTCTGTGACCAGGCCTCCTGGTGGATCAGAGCCTGATCAACCAGGCTGTTGCTGCTGGCTGCACGCAAACCAACGTACGAGCCACAGCCCGGCTGGTGAGGAACCGACTTCAGGTGCTTGTCCAGTGCCAGCTTGAAGACTGCCAGGGGTCTGTTGGTAATCCCCCTTATGTATGCTGGGAGGCAGTTGAACAGTCTCGGGCCCCTGACACTTATTGTATGGTCTCTTAATGTGCTAGTGACACCCCTGCTTTTCATTGGGGGGGGATGTTGCATCGTCTGCCAAGTCTTTTGCTTTCGTAGTGAGTGATTTTCGTGTGCAAGTTCGGTACTAGTCCCTCTAGGATTTTCCAGGTGTATATAATCATGTATCTGTCCCGCCTACGTTCCAGGGAATGCAGTTTTAGGAACCTCAAGCGCTCCCAGTAATTGAGGTGTTTTATCTCCGTTATGCACGCCGTGAAGGTTCTCTGTACATTTTCTAGGTCGGCAATTTCACCTGCCTTGAAAGGTGCTGTTAGTGTGTTATGGGGCTATAGGACCCAACATGTATTTATAAATAACAGTTACTATAATAATACCTAATTATATTGAATTGATGGGAACTTTGCTCTAAATGTCAGAAGGACTGATCAACCTTATGACTGAGAGGCAGCTGGGTCAAACCTATTTTTCTCAATATAATAGGTTATACTATAGACACATAAACACACAATTTAAATAAGTAGTTTATAAAGTTGTATTTCTTTTTGTAAAAGTAAAATTAAGAGGTGGTAGAATTGTGGGAACTGGAGAATTGTGCTTGGCAACAGTCTTTTGTTTTGGTGGGAGGAGCTTAGGTAGGCTTCTCTCTCTCTCCCTCTCACTGACTCTCTGTCTCTGTGGCTGACCTTCAACCTGGCAGGATCTCTGGGTCCTTCTCCTATCTTTTGGGGCATCATGTGTGCTCCAGGGGTGAGTTTTTATAATTTAAGTTTTGGCCACCATACCCAGGGTGACTAAAGTGTGTCAAAACACTGGTTAGCCCAGAGTTATGTCAAGGAGAGAGAAGGAAGAGTGTTGGAACACACCATGTGGAGCACAGGATGGAGTGTGTAGATTTGTTTTGAAAATGGAGGCTGTGATTGTATATTCTGTACATATCTATTGAGAATACAGTTATATTTTTATAGTAGTAGTTTACATAACCTGTGAAGAGGGCTGGTGAAAAGGTATCAGAGACACTCAGGATGATCAGCCATGATGTAAGTATTACCCCTAGACAAATAAGGCCATTAAGTAAAAGCTACCCCACACTAGAACATGTAGTGAGAACCTTACCATCCAAGAAATAAGGGAAACCAACGTAACATGGGAGCTTGACCGGGAGAGTTATTTGACTGCTAAAATAACTCAAAACATTCTTTGAACTATATGTGCTGGTATGGGGTAATAACAGTTGCATGTTTCTGGTAGAAGATTTACCAAGGTGGTGTCAGTGGAAGTGTTGTTTTCATATATTAGTTTACAGGTTGTTTTTCTCCTAAGGTGGGGGAAAGGGAGTAACACATTTTTGTTGTGGTTATGGTAAGTGCTATGTGCATAGTTTACATTCAATTTGTGTTATTTTATGTGCCTGTGGGAAAACTTGTCCACTGATACTGTAAGAGGGAAGCAAGTGTTTAAAGATAAAACTATGTCAGAAGATGAGTCTTTAGATTTTTTAGGCTTCAGGGAAGAAGGTAATAATTCATCAGTAAACATGCCTGTTAATAGTGAAGATGAGGAATCACCTACTCCAGGTGATATGGAAATGGAGAGAATGAGACTGAAATTAGCTGTACTAGAGGCTGAAATGAAATTAATGAAAGCTAAGGAGAAAGAACGTCAAAGGTTAGGAGGTTCAGAACAAGAGCCTGAGCAGTACTTTAACATAACTAAAGCTGCAAATTTTGTCCCTAAGTTTACAGAGAGTGACCCAGATAGGTATTTTCCTTTTTTGAGAAGACTGCTTTGGAGCAAGGATGGCCCAAGCAGAAGTGGGCTACCCTAGTTCGCACACAACTTGTGGGTAAAGGATTCCAGAGAGTAGAGACTCTGGAGGGGCAAGATTTTTCTGATTATGATAAGATTAAAGAGGAAGTATTGCTTGCATACCAAATGATACCTGAGAAATATAGACAAAAGTTCAGGAATCAAAAATTTCAGGATGGGCAGACCTTAACCGAGTTTGGGAATGAGAAACTGTTCCTTTTTAAGAAATGGGTTTGTTCTAAAGGAGTTAATAAAGACTATAACAAATTAGTAGATCTGATGGTTCATGAGGAATTGTACAATACAATCCCTGTTGACCTCAGAGAATATTTGGAGGACAAAAACCCAGATAATCTTTCAGAAGCACTGGATCTAGGTGACCGATTTTTGGCTCGCAGGGAACTGGTAAGTAAAAACAGTCATGCTGCTTTTAAAAATTTCCCCACTCATTCTAAACCTTATTCCAAGTCCTATGGTCATAAAGGTAAGTGGGACAAGAATTTTCAGGGACAAATGAAGGCTGAGGTGCCCTCTAAAATAGAAGGAAAAGGTAAGTCAGCTGGAGTTCAAAGTTTACCTAGACAATCAGATAATTTTTCAGGTCCTCGAGTAAACAGTACCAGTCCTACACCAAATGGTGAAAATACCTTTAAGAGTTTTATCTGTTACTACTGTAACAAAACTGGACACACACAAAAGTTTTGCTGGTCAAGGCGGCGAGATCAGGAAAGGGAGGAACCACCCCAGAGGACTCTAACTGCAGAGATACATCCAGTTGCCTGCATTAGGTCTTCAAGGCAAGGTGAGGAGGAACCTTTGGATCTAGACCCCAGGATGCAGGTATATTTTCTAGTAGGTCCGCAGTTGGTTTGCAAAAGAATGTAGGCAGAGTTGAGAACATATTGTCCTTGAGAGATGGATGTAGCACCTACTCTTTGCTACGTGCTGGAGTGCTACCAGTGTCTAAGGATACCTATACTGGGGTAGATATATTGTTGAAGGGTATTACGGGTTCAACCATAAGGACACCTGTACACAAATTATGGGTAGAATCTGCATACCAAGTTGGCTATCTCCCTGTAGGTATCTCCGATGAAATTCCCTTCGAAGGGGTCGACCTCTTATTAGGGAATAATGTTATGGGCCTGTTAGACAGTGAGGAACAACTAGTTTGGGGGAAACCAAGTCCGAAATGTTGGGAGGAAATGGCTAGGAAAACCCTGCCAGACCTTCTCCCTGATGGTTCCACCATGAGAAGTATGGCTCATGATCATGCTACCAACAGTCTTCATGATATTTCTCATGAGGATGGTGAGGGCTTAAGTTTGGTAACTCTGCTTTCTGATGTTGAACTGCAGTCAACTGAAGAAAAGGATGTTCCAGCCAGAGCTGAGCATGATTGGAGAATGGATCAGTTAAATAGTGTGAGAGAGGCTGCACCTGCTAGGGTGCAATTAATTTCTGTGCAGGAAAATGTCGCTGTTGCTGAGGAAGAGATTTTACAGTTAAATAAGTGTTTTCATTTCAGGGAGGAAACTCTTATAAAGAATTCACCTCTGTTTGCAGTATTGATGGAAGGAGAACAAGGGCTTTGTCCCCAGGTGATGTCCAAGGTTTCCAGGCATTTCTTCTGGTCTCAGCTGTGGGAGACTGTCAGAGAGCATATTGAGACCTATCATGCCTTTCAAATTATAGGGAAACCTAGTCGAAGTATTAAACCTGTTCCCCTTCAGCCGATTTCAGCACCAGGTGAACCCTTCAGCAAGCTGGTAGTGGATGTCGTTGGCCCACTCCCAAGGACCAGAATGGGAAATAATTATTTACTAACAATAATTTGCTCCACTACCAGGTACCTGGAAGCAGTCCCTCTGCATAAGATAACTGCTCATGTAGTCTTAAGGGTTTTGATGAAGTTCTTTTGTCATGTTGGTTTTCTTCAAGCAGCACAAACAGATCAAGGATCTAACTTTACCTCTAATTCTTTTAGAAATGTTTTGAAGGGACTAAAAGTAGAGCCTCAGTGTTCAACTGTGTATCACTCTCCATCTAAAGGGGAAATAGAGAAATTACATCAAACCCTCAAGACAATGATGCAAGCCTATGGTATAGACAATACTAACAACTGGGATGAGATGATCCCTTTCTTTGTATTTGCTGAGTGGGGAAGCACTCTGGAATCTCTGAGTTATTGGCTTGGGGATGATGATGATGCTCCCCCCTCGGAGCTTTTTCTCAGTTTCAGATACTGTTTGGCTCGTATGAGGTGGATGGTACCAGTGAACGTGCCCATCAACCAGACCAGGATGATGATGTGGGACCATATATGGACCATGATACTCTGGAGGCTGGAGAGGAAGTGCTGATACTGGAGCCAATTCATGTGAAAATCTGTATAGCAAGTTGCTGTGAGCTGAACATGTTGTGGGGGAAGTTCCCAGGGGTTAGATATAAAACCCACACCCCTGAGCAGAAAAAGAATGAGTATAATGTACACAGTAACCGGTCAAAGGGTTTGAAGTTGTGTCAAAAATTCAGAGAGACCAATGTTTTAATGGAATGTAAAGGGCTGAAATACCAAAAGCGTATTTAAGAAATAACGTGTGTAAAAGATTTTGGGAAATGCATGCTTGGGTTTAATGAGAAAAATGTTGGAGAGTTGGCTCAGCCACCTTGGAACTTTATAAAAGTTTGGGATGTCAGTAATGGGGAAAAATTGAAACTCCATGAGGAAATTGTTAAGGAAACTGAGCCAATTCAACAATTTTTGTGTGGGAAAAATCTGTATGAAAAATTGGAGATGGAGGAAGAAGTGAAATTCTTCCAACACCAGTTTGTAGTGCTTAGTGAGAGTCAGTGGGCATTCCCATGCTTCATGGTTCCCAAATTAGATGGCACCCTGGGCATAAACACTGACTACCACAGAGTACGTTTAACAACTAAGGTTTACAGAATTAGAAAGATTGATACTTATGCACTAAAAGATGCAAACATTTTAAATAAGCTAAAACATGGAAGATGTGATTTCCATGGTCTGTGTTCAAGCACCATTTTAATGTGTGTAATGCAAATTGTGTTCATTGTGTGTTTAAAATTTGTGTGTGAGATGGAACGTGATGGTGTTTGTGTAAACTTGATGTATCCAACCTGGGTGCAAAGAGATGTCTTTGGTGTTTGTTGTTGCACTGCGAGAGGTTGCAGAACTCTTACTGTCTATGAACAACCTTCTAAGTTTAAATGTCAACATTTTACCACAGGAAAGAAAATTTTCATTTTGGGGCTGGCTATTCAGCATTTGTACATGTCTCAGGATCTCTTCATCCTGTTCCTGTGTATAGTGACTAAAATCAGACTCTTAAAATGGGCTTTGTTCCTACAGCCTTTTAATTTGGAAGTCAAATATATAAAAGGCTCAGAGAATGTGGTTGCTGATGCTCTCTCTAGATGTTTCATGTAGATGCATGGTGCGTACTTTGTACATAGTGTTTGTCTTGTGCTGACCTTGTTGTTTTTGCAGTGGTGAACTCTCAGCGAGCCTGAGTACTCTCTACCAGCCATCTGACTGTGAAGGAGTCGAGTCAGAGCCAAAAGTGTGACGAGGGTCAGGGTGTACTTAAATGTGAGTTGAGGCAGTGGTTGACAACCTTCGGTAACATGAGACGTTCAGGAAGGTATGTGATGTTGTGTCTTGGTGTGCTCTATATACAAAACGGCCCGACGGTTTGCCTTTGTGGTCCCCTGGACCCCTCCATATTCTATGTCAGCCTCCTCTTCATAAGTTTGGAGGATCTGTGTGGAGTGGGACCTCGGAAGATGGGCTTGAGTGCCTGACCATGTTAAGGATCGTGAGTGTTGACTGGAAGTCTCACTGTTTGGTTCGGCCACCAAGTGAGAGACACCTTGACATGTTTTGTGAAGTTTCCTGCCTGGTGTACACCTGACTGCTCTGGGTTTGGCTCTACTCTCGTCTCCTGATCAGGAAGATGCCACCCTGGAGTACCAGTTGCTTGCCGGATTACCGTAGCAGAGGCACAGGCCTGTTGGTGCGGGCTTTCACAGTGGGCATTGTGTGCAATTTTTGCATTGTAATGTGTATTGTTTAAAAGTCATTAAAATTGTAAATAGTTACACCCTTGAGTATATGGGTATGGTTAAAATGCTTTTCTAAAAAATTCTGCAATCTGTTGTAAATAACAGTAAAGTGAAGAGTAGTTATGGTGCTAGGAAATATGTAGCATTTCTAGTAGTCTTGTTTACCGCCTTCAGACTTAAGCAATATACTTTTTACTAGCCGTATCCTGAGGGACACGGCTAGCTTTTGTGAGACTTCGTCTGGAGGTGGGGGTGTTATGGGGCTATAGGACCCAACATGTATTTATAAATAACAGTTACTATAATAATACCTAATTATATTGAATTGATGGGAACTTTGCTCTAAATGTCAGAAGGACTGATCAACCTTATGACTGAGAGGCAGCTGGGTCAAACCTATTTTTCTCAATATAATAGGTTATACTATAGACACATAAACACACAATTTAAATAAGTAGTTTATAAAGTTGTATTTCTTTTTGTAAAAGTAAAATTAAGAGGTGGTAGAATTGTGGTAACTGGAGAATTGTGCTTGGCAACAGTCTTTTGTTTACCAACGTAACAGTGTGCAGCAATATTCCAGCCTAGATAGAACAAGTGACCTGAAGAGTGTCATCATGGGCTTGGCCTCCCTAGTTTTGAAGGTTCTCATTATCCATCCTGTCATTTTTCTAGCAGATGCGATTGATACAATGTTATGGTCCTTGAAGGTGAGATCCTCCGACATGATCACTCCCAGGTCTTTGACGTTGGTGTTTCGCTCTATTTTGTGGCCAGAATTTGTTTTGTACTCTGATGAAGATTTAATTTCCTCGTGTTTACCATATCTGAGTAATTGAAATTTCTCATCGTTGAACTTCATATTGTTTTCTGCAGCCCACTGAAAGATTCGGTTGATGTCCGCCTGGAGCCTTGCAGTGTCTGCAATGGAAGACACTATCATGCAGATTCGGGTGTCATCTGCAAAGGAAGACACGGTGCTGTGGCTGACATCCTTGTCTATGTCGGATATGAGGATGAGGAACAAGATGGGAGCGAGTACTGTGCCTTGTGGAACAGAGCTTTTCACCGTAGCTGCCTCGGACTTTACTCTGTTGACGACTACTCTCTGTGTTCTGTTAGTGAGGAAATTATAGAACCATCGACCGACTTTTCCTGTTATTCCTTTAGCACGCATTTTGTGCGCTATTACGCTATGGTCACACTTGTCGAAGGCTTTTGCAAAGTCTGTATATATTACAGTTAGTTTAATATGTTTATTATGCACCCCATACCCATCCTGTGGGCAGTAGTCAAAAGATTACAGAGGTACATAATTGGTCCAGGGACTGGACTCCAAAGTTTTGATAGCTGAGCAAGTTACAGAAGTAATGAACTCACAATTTACAAAGGTAATGAACTCACAATTTACAAAGGTAATGAACTCACAATTTACAAAGGTAATGAACTCCAGGTAGGTCTGGTCACAATCGTGACAAGTTACAAAGGTATTTACAGATTACAGAGGTACGTAATGGGTCCAGGGACTGGGCCCCCAAAGTTTTGATAGCTGAACTAGGTACAAAGGTAATGAGCTCACAAGTTACAAAGGTAATGAATTCTGTAGAATGGTTACTTACGTTTATACATGGCTACAATCATGAACAAATTATAGAGTAATGAGCAATTCACACTTCCACACCCGGTGCAAATATTGATTGTTGAGACACACACACACACACACACACACACACACACACACACACACACACACACACACACACACACACACACACACACACACACACACACACACACACACACACACACACACACACACACACACACACACACACACACACACACACACACACACACACACACACACACACACACACACACACACACACACACACACACACACACACACACACACACACACACACACACACACACACACAGAGAGAGAGAGTAATGCTTTATTTACAGCTAGCAAAGTCAGGGTATTTCTCCAGAATGGTCTGCAATATACCACTGTGGATAAAATACTTTGCCATTTCTTGAACATTTCTGAGTGAGTTGTTTCTAAATTCATTAATTTGATCACACTCCAGTACATAATGACGCAAGGTGTGACAATAGTCCATCTGGCAAAGTTTACATTTCGTTTGGTCTACATCTGTTGGTGGTGATTTAACCTGCCACAGATACTTGTAACCCAGCCAGAGCCGGGCACTAGTGACATCCAAGAGTCTGCTTATCTTGTTGGATGCACCATAGACATGTGGCTCCTCCTGCATGATGGAATGATGATAGATGGACTGACTTGTGTCAATCTCCCTAAGTCTTAAGTCAATAAAGTTCATTTGAAGTTCTTTTCGTATTATTGTTCTCAAACTGCTAACTGACAACCCAAGATTGTAATCTACCCCCTCTTTGAAAGCATACAGCTTAGCCAATTTATCAGTTCTATCATGCATCTGAAGACCAATGTGAGATGGAATCCACAGCATGTGCACTCTGTCCACAATCTTACTATATCTATGTCTGGCTTCTGACACAAGCATGCCACAATTTATATTTAATGAGTTGAGAGCATTTATGGATGACAGAGAATCAGTTACAATTAAAGTGTCAACCTTAGATACATGGACACATTTGAGTGCAAGGAGTATGGCAAACAGTTCTGTTTGAAGGGTAGAGGCCCAGTTGTTGATGCGTGCTCCAATTTCTTTATGAGAGCCATCACTCTGTGTGACAACAGCAGCACTACCAGCTGCACCAGTGGATTGGTGAACAGAACCATCGACGTAAATAATTTGTGAAAGAGTGTTCTGTGTGACTAAGTTATCAATACAGCTTAAGGCATCATGTCTGGCTTCAAGACGAAGCTTTGGTTGTGATTTAAGAAGAGTTTTGGGGGGAAATGGAGGAATGGTAGTTTGGAATGGGGTAATATCCCATGGAGCAGGGAAATGTCTCTGTTGTCTAACTTGATATAGATCATGTAGCTGGTTCATGCGGAGGTCGGTTCCAGTTTTTTCGATCCATCTGGAAGGATGTTCACCAGTGCTGAGGAAAGTTTGGAGGGCTTCTGTGCAGGGGTTTGAATGGGCTAGCCTAAGCATATTGACCCCAATAAGGATATTTCTTTCAGTAACACGATCTCTAATGCTTGGAATATTAAGTTCTTTCCGCATATTTAAAATTTTGGCAGTACGAGGGCATCCTAGGATGATCCTCATTGCTTCGTTTTGCAGTTTTTCCAGCCCTCCAAGCTTCCAGTCAGACACGAGTGCAAGTAGTGGCGCCGCATAATCAACCAATGATCTAATATAAGCAAGATACATCATTTTCACAATTTTAACATTAGCACCATACCTGGGATGAAAACCTGCCACAACTCTAAAGTGCTCTCAGCCTTTCTTTGTATTGGCGACAAAGTCTTGTTACAACAGGTCCAAGTAGTGGAACCTCAAAGCCTAGATACCTGTATCTGCTTACATATTCTAGAAGAGACCCATCATGCAACTGGATCTGACGAACTGTGCCTCTCTGCCGAAGAGGACGCCTGTTGAGTATCTTTGTTTTATCCCCTGAGATTATTAACTCCAGGTCCTGACACAAGGCTAGTACATGATTAAGAATGTTTTGGGTGTTGGAGAATCCGGTAGTGTGAATCATTATGTCATCAGCAAAACTAACCATATAATGATGGGGCTGGCTACGCATGGCATTAAGTAAGGCATCAATCAAAATGTTGAAAAGGGTGGGACTAAGCACACCTCCCTGTGGGGTTCCTAATTCAAAATCTTTAGTTACACTTCTATGTCCCTGGAACAACACAGACGACTTTCTGTTGGACAGGTAACCTTTAATCCAGCGGAGAAGCCATCCTCCAACATCCATTCTGGCAAGTTCACTAATGATTACATGTTGGTTGGCTACATCAAAAGCGGATTTAAGGTCAAGGAACGTAGTGTATGAGCTGTCAGTGTGCAGAGTGAGAAAGGTGGTAATGCAATGATGCACACTCCTTCCATGGATGAAGCCATGCAACCAGGGAGACAAAAAATTGCTTAATACTTTGGGTTTCTTTCGATTTCATTTATGGCTTTTAGTTCTTCCCGCGATTCCTGACTCCTATAAGATTCCTTTAGCTTGAGTTCGATGCTTGCTATTTATCTGACCAGTGTCTCCCTACGCATTTCAGATATATTGCCCTCTTTTAGCCGCTCTGTTATTCTTTTCCGTCGCCTGTAAAGGGAGCGCCTGTCTCTTTCTATTTTACATCTACTCCTCCTTTTTCTTAGAGGAATAAGCCTTGTGCAAACATCGAGTACCACCAAGTTAATCTGTTCTAGGCATAAGTTGGGGTCTGTATTGCTTAGTATATCTTCCCAGCTTATATCGGTTAGGACTTGGTTTACTTGGTCCCACTTTGTTTTTGTTATTGAAGTTGAATTTGGTGAATGCTCCCTCGTGACTAGTCTCATTATGTCGGTCTGGGGCTCCACGCATACATGTCTGAACCTCAATTACGTTGTGATCTGAGCATATTGTTTTTGATATGGTGACATTTCTTATCAGATCATCATTGTTAGTGAAGATGAGGTCTAGTGTATTCTCCAGTCTAGTAGGCTCTATTATTTGCTGGTTTAAATTGAATTTTGTGCAGAGATTTAAAAGCTCGTGTGAGTGTGAGTTTTCATCAGAGCTGCCTCCTGGTGTTATTACTGCAACAATATTATTTGCTATATTCCTCCATTTTAGGTGCCTTAAGTTGAAATCCCCCAGGAGCAAGATGTTGGGTGCAGGAGCTGGAAGATTTTTCAGACAGTGGTTAATTTTTAACAGCTGTTCCTGGAATTGCTGGGATGTTGCATCCGGAGGCTTGTTGACTACCACAATGACTAGGTTTTGGTTCTCGACCTTTACTGCTAAAACTTCCACTACATCATTTGAGGCATTTAGCAGTTCTGTGCAAACAAGTGATTCTGCAATGTACAGGCCAACCCCCCCCTTTTTCCTGTTCACTCTGTCACATCTGTATAGGTTGTAACCTGGGATCCATATTTCGTTGTCCAAGTGATCCTTTATGTGGGTCTCAGTGAAAGCCGCGAACATTGCCTTTGCCTCTGCAAGCAGTCCACGGATGAAAGGTATTTTGTTGTTTGTTGCTGGCTTTAGACCCTGTATATTTGCAAAGAAGAATGTCATCGGACTGGTGGTATTGTTGGTACTGGGGGGGGGGGATTTTTTTTCCGGCATTAGTATCTGTATCTGTTGGTTTGGAGTGGAGGCCATCGACTGTGGTTCCACTCCAGGAATGACTGGATTTGGTGTACGATTTCTGCCATTTACTGCCAGTTTTTTTTCCTTCCTGGCACTAAAAACCTCTCCCTCTTGAGTGGCTGTGGCTACCAAGGTTTTCCCATGGCCTGGATGTTTTGTATCTCTTTGTACCCTTTAGATGGTGTGCCTGGTAATTTAAGTTATAGCACAGTCTTTCCTGTACTGAAGAGGTACACATTTCAGGGTGAAAAAGCTTACAGGAAGGGAGTTTGCATTTTCCTATTGTCATATGGGCATGGCATTTTCTAGGGTGGTCATAGTTGCACGTCCCGTCTGTTTTTCCTGATTTCCCATGTCTGCAGATACCAAGTGCATAGTATGTGCACAGGCTTGGTTTCCATTTGCCTTGGGTTTCTGTGACTGTATTCCCTACACAAATAACCCGCACATAAAAGAGAGAAGCTTACGACGACGTTTCGGTCCGACTTGGACCATTGACAAAGTCACACTAACCAGAGGTGGAGCAGGACGGCTATATATAGGCAGGAAGAGGTGGTGGTAGTAGTAGTAGTAGTAGTAGTACAAGAGTTGTATATAATACCGACAAGATGAAATTAAGACACATGCACAACACCCTGGCATCCCCATCATAGACGTTTCGCCATCCAGCCAGCCACTGGATGGCGAAATGTCCACAACAAAGACAACCAGACACCGCACATGTGTCTTAATTTCATCAGTAGTTGTAGTAGTAGTAGAAGAAGAAGAGGTGGTAGTAGTGGTAGTGGTAGAAGTGGGAAATAAAAAGGACGAGCCAGTCAAATACAAAGGAAGGGGAGCACTGCAAGAGAGCTAGATGCCCACAGAGGGAGAGCAAGCGCACAGAGGTGCGTGAAAGGGAAGTGGTGAAATAAATGAAGAAGGAACAGAAACACGAGACATGAGAGAGAAAGACAACCCAGAGGAGCAAAGGAAAGAGGAAAGGGGAAGAGGAAGAAGAAGAAAAAGAAAAAATGAGGATTCAGGTTAAGTCACGGGTGTTCTGAAGTTTGGAGCATTTTACAATGTAGTGGGAGAGGAAGGCATCTACAGAGACAAAGCCAGGGCTAAGGTTCATACAAGGAAAGTTGTGTATTAAAGAGGATTCAACTAGACAGCGACTGTTCGAGTTGGAAGTAGGGAAGACAGTTTTAGCAGAAGACCAGTCAATAGTGTTAGGCTTGCCGACACTAACAATGCTCTTTTCTGTCACGTCAGAGATCATAGCCATCCTATTGACTGGTCTTCTGCTAAAACTGTCTTCCCTACTTCCAACTCGAACAGTCGCCGTCTAGTTGAATCCTCTCTAATACACAACTTTCCTTGTATGAACCTTAGCCCTGGCTTCGTCTCTCTAGATGCCTTCCTCTCCCACTACATTGTAAAATGCTCCAAACTTCAGAACACCCGTGACTTAACCTGAATCCTCATTTTTTCTTTTTCTTCTTCTTCCTCTTCTCCTTTCCTCTTTCCTTTGCTCCTCTGGGTTGTCTTTCTCTCTCATGTCTCGTGTTTCTGTTCCTTCTTCATTTATTTCACCACTTCCCTTTCACGCACCTCTGTGCGCTTGCTCTCCCTCTGTGGGCATCTAGCTCTCTTGCAGTGCTCCCCTTCCTTTGTATTTGACTGGCTCGTCCTTTTTATTTCCCACTTCTACCACTACCACTACTACTACTACCTCTTCTTCTTCTACTACTACTACAACTACTGATGAAATTAAGACACATGTGTGGCGTCTGGTTGTCTTTGTTGTGGACGTTTCGCCATCCAGTGGCTGGCTGGATGGCGAAACGTCTATGATGGGGATGCCCGGGTGTTGTGCATGTGTCTTAATTTCATCTTGTCGGTATTATATACAACTCTTGTACTACTACTACTACTACTACTACTACTACTACTACTACTACTACCACCACCACCTCTTCCTGCCTATATATAGCCGTCCTGCTCCACCTCTGGTTAGTGTGACTTTGTCAATGGTCCAAGTCGGACCGAAACATCGTCGTAAGCTTCTCTCTTTTATGTGCGGGTTATATGTGTATCGTTCCAGTCACGGTATTGTGCCTTATTTGTTATTTACTGTATTCCCTGTTGGTGCATGTTTCCCTGTCTTATTCCTCTCCTCCCTAGCACCAACAATGGAGCTCCCACCAGTTGTTTTTGGTAATATATCCTCACTATAGCTAGTGGAGTCCTCTTGTTTGCTATTTCCTGTGGTATTTCTAGTTTGCAATATTGGTTTTATCTTATCTTTGACTACACTTGTTTCCCCACTACGGCTCCTGTCCCCTATGAGGTCATTTATATGTATTCCTTCCTGCGTATAATTCCCGACTACCTGGACAAAATCTCCAGCTTCACCATTACTGTCTCCCAGGACAGCACCTCCAGCTTCACCATTACTGTCTCCCAGGACAGCACCTCCAGCTTCACCATTACTGTCTCCCAGGACAGCACCTCCAGCTTCACCATTACTGTCTCCCAGGACAGCACTATCAGCCCCACATTTACTGACTACCAGGACATCACCTCCAGCCTTACAGTTTCTGACTACATGGCCAGTATCAAGGGCAGTACCATTCAGCCCAGACTTTTTATGTTCCCATCTGTTGTAGAAAGCTTCCAGGTTGTCTATGAAAGCAGCTTTGATGTTATCCTCTTTTAATACCCTTGTGATTTTAGTCCACAGATTTTCCTCATTTGGGCATACCCAAAAACACTTCCCTGTTTTAATACTGCTTGTAGCTAGTTCTTGGATATCTGCACAAGGGGCGTGACACCAATTTCCACAAAAATGACAATTTATCCATGTGGAAGCCCATTTGTTTGATTGACTGCAGACTATACAGAGCTTCATAATGATTTGAATGGTTGATTTACTGTAATTCTACTAGCAACCTCTTGAATACTCTATTAATAACCTCCTTAAATGAAGCTCTAGCTATTTGTATTTCTATTTCTAACTGTACTTGTATATTGGACAGCTTACCGTGTACGTTCCTGATTTATATTTATTGTTTGTGTTTGATAAGGGCGCCTACAACCCCATCTGTTTACAGTCTGCTTTATTGTCCAATGAATCCATTTGAAACCAGTCAAGGGTTCGGACCATCAAGGGTTCGAACCAGTCGAGGGTTCGGACCAGTCGATCTGATCTGATCAGTGGGTCACTTATTTAAAACATACTAGTCGGTGATTTGGGCTAACACATGAAGGATCTTCTTGAAATTATCTACCTGAGTAATATGTGATTTGATTGATACAAAAGTATAACTTGTGTGTTGAAGAGCCGGTGATTGCTGGCAGCTCCTACAGTGACGAACGGTCGAGCCTTAACCCTTGTTTATCAATTGCTGTATCTAGCTTTTCTAGTTTTTTTTTCGTCTCCACCACAATAAATGCTATATTATCACTATAGTTGACTGGTGGAAATTTTGGAGGAAGGATGCTTTTTCTGTAGTAATAATTGCTTCTCGTTGTGTATATTCAGACCGCTTGTAACTACAGGTTATATGAAATTCACAGTATACGTCTTGTATTTCAAGAAAAAAGAAACTAATGAAAGTCACTCCACTCCACTAAGTACCATTATAATACTGGTTAGTTGCTACTACAACACTGTATTCTGCTATTCAGTACTGATCGAATTTGTTCCCATAAGGAATATTGTGAAGTAGATTAGTCCATTTCAGACCCCCAAACATACACGTACAAATGCACTTACATAAATACACTTACATAATTGGTCGCATTCGGAGGTGATCGTTATGCGGGGGTCCACTGTATATTATTCAGTGCTCATAGTTCAAGTCTTGATTGTCTTACTACTAATTCCACTTGTTTCCCTGCTGGCTTCTCTGTGTTGCTGGGCAGCACACTTCACCTGGGTGAGACTGTCTTGCTATGACTTGCCCTCTTTTCTGTTTTGGCTTGGCTTCCGACAAGACGTGTCTTCCTTGCTGGCCCATGTTGGAAGATCGTCTCTGTCGCTTTCTTGTTGTTGGTTCTGTGGAACTCTGTTCACAGAACATTGCTTAGACTTAGTGATTTTTGACGTTGTACTGAGGTTGTGTGTTGCATAGACACTCTGAGAAACTCAGGTCCTGAGCTGTAGCTTCTGACCTAATTTGTACTGGAATCTGTGTACTGTCACAGTCGGGGATTTTCTAATGCTGAACTTAGATTCAGTAGTATGGGAGTTTTGTGACTTTTGTGGAGGATCTGCAGATGGTCCCTACTTAGTGTCGTTATATTATCTCCTTGTTCCTGATTCTGTGTCGCTGTTGCTTGTTATATTGCTGTTCGGCTTATCAGTCGTTTTATTGTTCAAGCAAGCTGTTCTGATTGCCAGGTTGGTCAAGAAGTTAGTTTATGCGAGGACTTTTAGTCAGTCACTGGTTAAGTCTAGTCGATTCTTGAGACATAGCGAACTATTTAGAGCACTTACACACATACACACAAACTTACTTGTATATATTTGTATTATGTTATTAATTGCTAACAATGTGCCAGACGGTACTTAAAAGCCATAAATATGTGATATGTGCCTTCAGCACAATAATACTGTACACGAGAGAATTGTAGGAACTTGTATCCTATATTATATTCAATTGATTACTATAATTTACTTTGATAATATATGCCTAGACAACTATTTTATTATTAATGAACTTACTAAATTTTAATTTCTTTAGTTAGTAGCCTACCATTTGTAATCCTGAAGCACTATTGAATCTTACTAAATTCTTACTAAATTCTACTTGTTACAAAAACCTAGTAACAGGCTGGATGCTAGAGGGGCAGTCCTTTCTAGTATTCACTGGAGATCTCTATCATTATTAGAAATTGCGTTTTTTGTAACAATGCTAATATCATCTCTGCGGCTTATTTATCTATCACAATTCATCTAATATGACATTATAAACAATATTAATAACATAGAAACATGATATATACTCTAGAATGAATAAAATATGTCATAATGTATGAGAGGAGTAAATGGTGTAAGTGTTATTGTTGGGTTTAAGGGCCACCACTGAGAGAAGCTGTGTTGGTGGCAGTGGAGGCTTCTGTCACCAACACTATCACACTTAAACAGTGTATGCAATTTATAAATAAGAAATATTTACATTTTAATATCTTAGAATCAGTGAAGCACTGCAGAAGGCACAGTCTCCCCTCTCTCTTCCTCCTCCACTTTGGTACTTTACTACGAGTTTTTTCTTGAATTTTATTGTGTTTCCTTCCTTCTTTTTCACAGGGCTGGCACTAGAAACCTTCTTTGGGCCCATGGTGGCTTATTTAGCAGTTACAAGCACTAAAAACACTGGAATAATACAAAATATATCGCAGGTACACGTGGAATCAACGGAAACGGCTTGTAAACACTGGCACACTGGCTGTACATGGAGTCTTGGACACGTTCGGGTTGAAAGCCTTTTGACGAGTTTTTCGCCATTGGTAGAGCCAACTTTTTTATGCCAAAGAGCGCCTTTAGTCGATTTTGGCATTAGTCGATGCTGCCGTTGGTTGAGGGTCCACTGTATTTTATTATTATTATATGTGTAATTATTATTATGTGTTATCATTATTATTAGTACATAAGTACTATTATAATAATAATTATTATTATTATTAATTTAGGGACCTGGAGCACAGATCCAATTCCCTAGATCAAGAGCCCCTCACCACATACGTACGTACTACTACTACTGCATGTACTGATAATAATAATAATCATTATTGTATAACAATAATAATACAATATAATAATAATAACAGTAAGGAGAAACTTCAAAAGGCTGCCAGTAGTTGGTGCCACCATCAGCAGAACATTGGTAACCACTACTAGTACACTTTTCACCTGTCTAGACTTAAGTACACCTACCATCTGACTTACGACCTACTCGACTTACGACCACTCGACTTACGACCACTCGACTTACGACCGTCTTTTTTATGCCAAATTTCTGGGAAATAAACAACTATTTGTGTTGTATACAGTGTTTATCCTAAACCTTACAGTATAAAATACAGTACTAACAACATAAAAAGTAAAGTAAAATATGAAATACCAAAATAAAACAATAAAATAGTCATTACAAAAATGTTTTGTTGATATTCAGTAGTAAAGTTCAAGTTACAACCATTTCGACTTAGGACAGGTTTCTCGGAACCAAACTTTGTCGTAAGTCGGATGGTAGGTGTAGCCTTAAGTAGGCATTTCTGCCTGAAATGCCTCGGCATGATAGTGGCTTTCTTTGCTCCAGTCATATTATGTAAACACACATTGTAACCTTTGCAAAGAAATATATATTTTATTAATTTATTTATTTAAGGAACCTCCTGTGAGGGGGAAGTTCACATCCTGAAATTTCTTTCGTATCTTGAAGCAAAAAATCGACCAAACGACGGTTCGTATCCTGAAAAATTCGCATGGTGGGGCGTTCATAACCCGAGGTTCCACTGTATTACTGTTACATTGTATTACTATTATTATTGTTATTATTATTGTTGTTGTTAGAATTATTATTATAATTAGTATGTACGTGGTGATGGGGTCTTGATCTAGGGAATTGGATCTGTGCTCCAGTTCCCTAAATTAATAATAATAATAATAATAATAATAATTATACGTAATATGTATGCATTAATAATTATAATGCATATGTACTAAGAATAATAATAATTATAACAATAATAATAATACAATATAATAATAATAATAATAATAATAATAATAATAATATTTTGTCATTTTTAGACATTTTTCGTATTTTTTTTTTTTATGTTTTTGTGCCAAATGCTTCAAAATAGAAATTGGTAACCCTCTGGGTGGCTGTAGGTACAGCTGCTATGACCACGGATATCTCAATGCCGACCAAGTGTCAAAAGGAAGGGGTGTACCACTCTGAGTGACCGCAGCAGACCTTGGGATGCTTCACCTATATATACATCTATCTGTCTTGACCACACCTGGGGTTACATATCTGACAACCTCACCACTAATCATAGATAAACACAAGTTATGTGTGGGGTTATGGACTGGGCTGGGAAGATACTAGAGTGGGAGAGTAAATGGCGGATGCTTTCTGCCGCTGCCAACATCGCCATCACTTGCCATATTACAGTATATCCTATTTTATTCATTCTACAGTATATATCATGTTTGTGTTATTAATATTATTTATTATGTCATATTAGATAAATTATGATAGATAACTAAGCTGGACAGATTAATTGCATTTCAGTTAATTTAAATGAGGAAAATTGACTCAGCATACGAACAAATCAGGACACGAACAAGGTCACAGAACGGATTAACCCTTTCAGGGTTGAGAGGCCCTCTCCTAAACTCGTTCTCAGGGTCGAATATTTTTGGGGAAAAAAAATTATTTTTTCTTATAAAATGATAGAGAATCTTTTCCCGATCATAATGACACCAAAAGTATGAAATTTGATAGAAAACTTACGGAATTATGCTCTCATGAAGTTAGCGGTCTCGACAATGTTTACGCATCGACGATTTCACCCACTTTGAGCCTTATTTTCGGTCAATTCCATTATACTATTTGACAAAAATCATAGCTATTTTGCTAGAGCTCCATTTTTTCTATCGAATGAGTACAAGAAACCACCCATTTACCAATTTCAACTATCCAATAAAGTGGTCAGAAATTGACAATTTTGCCAATTTCACACAAATTTCAGAAGATGCCAATTTCCAGATAGGGTCCACAATAAACAGGACAGACATTCATGGCACTAAAATAACATTTTCTCTGTTCATTAGTCACGTCTCCAGGCCCCTCTTACATCTCTTTTGCTTTCCACTTTGAATTTTTATTCTCACAAAAAATAGAAGATTTACTGTTATGCAGACTACTGCATTAGTGTAGAAATTGCGTAGACATGGTATAAATAATATCAGCGCACTTGTGAAAGAATATTAGACTCGCCAGTTGATGTGTTTTGGACGCTTGGCATGATTTGTTTACTTTTGAACTTTGGTAAAAATTTAATATTTCTGCTACTTTGAGCTCAATTTCAAGGTACTTTTCATTATGAAACCAATCAAAATCATCTCAATTTCTGTAATATGTCTTCCATTCTATAAAATGAGACCAGGAAAACTAAAATACAACCATAAATACCACATGAAAATACACTGCAAAGTCAGTTTTAAACCAAAAACACGGTCGGAGTTTTTTTTTCTCATTATGCACTGTGTGCTGCAGGATTTTTTTTATACTGTGCACACTGATCACATGGACCCTTTCTTTCATATGTAGGCCTACCAGCTTTCTCTCACTAGATTTGAAGGTGCTAGAATTTAGGCATACTAGCACGTCAATAACCCTGGTGCGTAAGCCGTACTAGTACGTCAGAAACCCTGTAAGGGTTAAATTCATAAGCCGAGGTTCCACTGTACATAGTTTCAGTGTGAATAGTGTTGGTAGCTTCCTCTGCTGCCTCCACTACCACTAATATGTATATCTTCTCTCAGTGGCCCTTATAAACCCAACACCACCACCACCACCACTACCACTTACTACTCTCATATGTTATGACATATTTTATTCATTCTAGAGTATATATCATGTTTCTGTGTTATTAACCCTTAAACGGTCCAAACATATACAATGGGCCCCCGGTATACGACATTAATCCATTCCTGTGAGCTCATCGTATGCCAAAATTATCGGAAGGCAAATTAATTTTCCCCATAAGAAATAATGGAAATCAAGTTAATCTGTGCAAGACACCCAAAAGTACTATGAAAAACTTTTTACCACATGAAATATTAAGTTTAATGCACACAAACTGAAGAAGACATGCACAGTTAGTAGTACTCTACTAACAATAGAATACATGACACTTACCTTCAATGAAGATCTGGTGATGATTGATGGGATGGGAGGAGGGGAGAGTGTCGAACTTATTGTTTAGAAAGGGAATCCCCTTCCATTAGGACTTGAGGTAGCAAGTCCTTTTCTGGAGTTACTTCCCTTCTTCTTTTAATGCCACTAGGACCAGCTTGAGAGTCACTGGACCTCTGTCGCACAACAAATCTGTCCATAGAGGTCTGTACCTCCCGTTCCTTTAAGCTTTGTCTAAAATGGGCCACAACACTGTCAATGTAATAGTCACCAGCATGGCTTGTAATAACTGTGTTAGGGTGATTTTCATCCATAAAGGTTGCAGTTCAACCCACTTTGCACACATTCCCTTAATTTTTGAAGTAGGCACAATGGATTGCACAACTGGCATAGTCTTTTCAGGGTTAGCCCCAAACCCTTCAAAATCTTTCTTAATTTCCATACTAATTCTCACCCTTTTTACCACAGGGTTGGCACTAGAAGCTTTCTTGGGGCCCATGGTGACTTATTTTGCAGAAACAAGCACCAAAAACACTGTGATAATATGGAATGTACTGAATGTATGCTTAGATGCGAGCACACTGGCTGGCTTGTAAACACTGGCACGCACGGGGCAGTTCAGGCCACATGTGGACGCGTCCCGGACGAATCGCGTGTGGCGTGTTTTTTAACGAGTGACAAGGCAAAATTTTTGTGTTAAAATGTATCGTATACCAGATTTAACATATACCGATGCCATCAAATGCCGGGGGTCCACTGTATATATGTTCTCTCGCATAGCACCCCAAATTTTTTGAGGGAAAAAAAAATTGTTTTTTTAATAGGAAAAAAGAGCATATGGTACCCAGGAGTCCCCAATTTTTTTCATGTGGTGCACAGTGAGTGCGCACACTCATTCTCTCATGTCTAGGCGACTCAGGCTTGTCGTGCCAATGTTGAATGAATGACAAAGGAAACATACATATGTTTGGGGCGCTACACGAGAGAACGTATATATATGTTTGGACCGTTTAACCCTTAAATGGTCCAAAGAGATCGACGTTCAAATTCGTAGTGCTACAAAAGTAGATCTACTTTTTTTTACATATTTTCAAATATAAAAAAAAAAATGTAGATAAAAGTTCTTTTTTACACATTTTCAAATGTAAAACAAAAAAGATGATCTACATTTTTTTACATACTTTCAGATGTTGAAAAAACGTATATATACGTTTGGATCATTTAAGGGTTAAGGGTTAATATTGTTTATTATGTCACATTAGATGAATTATGATAGATAAATAAGTGGTAGAGATTATATTAACATCATATTGAAGCATAATAAACTCACCTCCCTCTCCCCTCCTACCTGTTTGCCATACACCAACAAGAGTCTTTAATAAAGGTAAGTGTGACGTTAAATGTTCATTTATCCATTTTATTAGTGCTTTGTATTTATTTGTCATTGTTTTCTTTATGTAAACCTATATTTAATTTTTAAAAAAAATAGTTTTTGTTAATACTTTTGGGTGTCTGAAACAGATTAATTAGATTTCCATTACTATTTCTTATCTGGAGATCTGGAGAGAGTTCCGGGGGTCAACGCCCCCGCGGCCCGGTCTGTGACCAGGCCTCCTTAGGTCAGTGTCCCAGGATGCGACCCACACCAGTCGACTAACACCCAGGTACCCATTTTGCTGATGGGGAACATAGACAACAGGTGGAAAGAAACACGTCCAATGTTTCTACTCTGGCTGGGAATCGAACCCAGGCCCTCACCGTGTGAAGCGAGAGCGTTAACCACCAGGGGAAAATATTTTCGCCATTCATGAATTTCGCCATTCAGCAGACTCTCTGGAACGGATTAATCACGAAACTCTGGTGTCCACTGTATTAGCAAAATGCCATAAAGCAAGGCCCTCCTGTACATACACACAGATTTATCAGCCTTTTATACACTACCCTTCTTCAGTCTTCCTTGTTATGTTATCTTAACAATTCCATTTTCAAATGGGTTGCCTTGATACAGGTGAAAGGCTCTTGTTCCAAGGAGTTGGAGCTACCGTCTTGTATCGTCGAAAGATTGCGTGTATGTTTGGTAGCGGGGATCAGTGATAAGGCTTTGAAGGCTTCTTACTTTATTTGGGTTCGTGGTACACAGGCAGTGTGTTTAAGTGCCCTGGGCAACCCAGAGGGCCATGCCCACAAGGGAGTGAGGAGTGGAGCTGTTGACTCTAGGTTGAGTTGGCAGCAAGTGAGAACAAGGCAGGTCTGGGTGTACCTACCTCGAGACCTGCCCTCTGGTGGAAACTTTGGAAACTAGCCATGTAGGCTTATTGTCTACATTTTGCTCAGCCACCTATCTATGGTCATCCTCGACCATGCTTGACTGAAAAGAAACTCGGTCTCTCTCTCGCAGGAAGAGGTCACAGAAAACCTAAAATCATATACAGTGGAACCTTGGCTTACAGTGCCCCAACATACGAGTTTTTCAGGATACAAGCAGTCGCTCGGTCAATTTTTTGTTTCTGGATATGAGCATAAATTCAGGATGCGAGCTTCCCCCTCAAAAAACTTTTTTTTTAGACCTCGAGATCTTACAAAACTGAAAGTGAATATATAATTGTAGTTCATTGTCTTGATGTATTATGTTGTTTTTACTGCTTAAGACTATAACTGCAACAGAAATAATAGTATTTCTTACCTTACGTTGTGGGTGCTGGTGTTTGTGGATGATTGTGAAGAGAGTGGAGAGTTATGTTGTGGTCCTACTGGGCTGAGGTGGATGGTAGAGGTTCTGGTAATGAAGTCGATGGTTGTACTGGAGTGTGCATAAATTCTCTAATGAATTTCTGTTCTATTTTACTCTGCAGTACATTATACAACTGACGGTAAGGCATCAGCTGCTCTAAACACCATTTCAGGATCTTCTTCAGTGAAAAAGTCTAACTTAAAGTCATTCAGTAAGTCAGTCAAGTAAGTCAGTCAGTTAAGTCATTCAGTCAGCCAATTAAGTCATTCAGTCAGCCAGTCAAGCCATTCGGTCAGTCAAGTCAGTCAGTCGGTAAGTGAAGTCAATCAAGTCAGTAAGTCATTCAGTCAAGTTAGCAAGTCATTCAGTAAGTCAGTATGTCAGATGCTGTGCCCAACATCTCTTCTCCATCATCAACCTTTGCCAGCATCTCTTCTCCACCATCAACCGCCAACATTTCTTCTCCAAGGTAAATGCTGCAATACGTACTACATAATTTCTTTACATTGTTTATTATGTCATATTAGATGAATTGTGATAGATAAATAAGCTGTAGAGTGATATTAGCAAAATATTGAAGTATTTGTTGTGCCTGGAATTCCTCTGGAATAGATTAATGCCATTTCAATTAATTTAAATGAGGAAAATTGACTCAACATACAAGCAAATTGGGATACGAGCAAGGTCACAGAACGGATTAAACTCGTAAGCCAAGGTCCCACTGTATATACATGTGGACATGGACAGAAAAAAAATTCTAACAGGGAAGGAAGAAAAAAAAGATGGGGTGCGCTAAACATTGTGGTCCAAGACTGAGCCTCAGCGGGAGTTACTGCATGCCTTCCTGCGTCTGGACAGATATTGCAACACAAGAGACATCACTGCAGCTGAGCTGTGACATAACAAGGTACGGTCTCCTCTGGAACGGTGAAGCAGTCATTGTGGAGTAGTCGCTGCAGGGTTCACTCAACCTGGGGCACTGTTGGGAGGGTTCGTGGAGATATGATGGTTGGAGTTAAACACAAGTTGTTGGGTGTTAATGCTTATATTGCAGACTGTGATAAGGAAGAGCCCAAACTGCCTGTCCTGTCACCTGCTAGGACTACGGGGAACTGAGCCCTAGGGCCGGGAGCGTAGCGCTCACATCGGCATCACGCGACGTCACACAAGCTAGTCACTGAGCCTAGCAAGGGGTCGTGTATGTAAAACATATGGATGGTACTAACTACGCTACTCAGATAACATATGCATATACAGGGGATCAGCAACTATGCTGACAGCACAACCTGTTGGTGCCCTCGAGTGAGGTGTCGTCAGTACTTGGCAACTGGGCAGGACTTCTTCTGGCAAGCAACTTAGGAGGACATTTGTTGACTGTTACTGTTGCTGGGGATGTCACTGCCAGCAAGAGCTGATTAAGCCGTGGCAGGGACAACTCAGGTGAAACATCTGGGAGTCATAGCAGCATACACTGTAACTGGAGTGAGCAGGCTAGCAGTCAAAGTGACATCATATTTTGTGCAGGCTGCTCACTGAAGCTGTGACACAAGTCAGACAGTTGCCTGCTGGCAGGGCTACTGCGGCTTGACGGTGTCATCCTCTCGACAGAGTTCGAGTCATAGCAGAGGTTCATCTAAGCGTCCTCAGACTGGTTTTCTACACATTACTGCACTCTGATGGTCATGAGGTGGAGTGAAACGAGTCTCAACGGGGAGTCGTAATGAGAACGACTCAGACATGACATCTACAAACAGCAAGCATAAGAGCTTCTCAGACACTCGTAAACTGACACCTGGACTGACTAATGTCAGCTGTCAATGGTCACAACGGGTGACATGTAACACAAGGGTGCTACTAATGGTCTGGCCTCAGACCACACTGTGATCTACATACACATCTGGGTCCTGATCACACATCAGGACACACGGAAAACTGCACACACCCACTGCACATGCGGTTACTGCATGGCTTGCACTAGCAAATGACACTTTTGTGTGCAAAAATCAACCCTAACACATAAACAAACATGTAAGAACACTGAGTGAGAGGAATTAACACGTGAAATATCTTCTTTCAATCTTTCTCGACAATACTAGAACAGATTGCTCACTGTGAAACTATAACATTGTCGATGTGATATCATGTAGTGATGTCAGGCATGACATCGTGAGGGATGTCGAGGGGTGACTTCAGGCAGATGTCCAGGGTGACATCAGAAGATGAAGTCAGGCAGCATTGTGGGTGACGTCTTGGAGTGACGTTGGGTGACGTAGCAAGGTGACGTCGGGCAGATATCCTGGGGTGACGTCACAAGGTGGCATCAGGCAGCATCCTGATGTCAGGGGAGTGATGCGGGCAGCATGGTGACATCATGGATGATGCCAGGCAGCAACATGTGGTGTTGGACATCTGGCTTGTTAATTCACATGGCTCACTCCACATGGCTTTATCCACACGTGGCTTTGTGATCCACACGGTTTTGAGTGACCTCGGGCACTCAGATACACAGCTGTGGCGAGAATTCACACTGAATTCAAAGAGAAACAGCAAAGAGGGTATGAGTGTAGTGGTGTATAGTGGTGGTGGTGAGATAAGTGCGGGTGGTGTATAATGAGGGAGGAACTCCAGCTGCTTTCTTTCACCCCACATATCCACTTGGAGAATCAACAACACTGGACACAGGGGACCACACAGCTCACCTCTGACTTGCTGAAATAGTCGTGCTGAGCTGAATAACAACAGCAGAAACATACAGGTGATGCTGAACACATGACTGAAGAACAGCATGGGATACTGTGAAGACCTAGGGTGACGCCACAAAGATTTCTCGAGGAAAATTCAGCAAATTTCGGCCTGGATCCTGCTGATCCTGTATCTGAATGATGAATGAACATTTAACATCACACTTACCTTTATTGACTTATCTTTACTGACTCGATTTGTTGGTTTATGACAGACACGTAGGAGGCAAGAGGAAGGCAAGTTTATTATGCTTCAATATGATGCTAATCTCATCTCTACAGCTTATTTATCTATCACAATTCATCTAATATGACATTATAAACAATATTAATAACATAGAAATATGATATATAATCTAGAATGAATAAAATACAGTAGACCGTCATTTAGCACGAGTTTATTTGGCACGATTTGATTATAGCACAATTGAAGAATTGCGGCACAATTTTACGTAACACGTTGTATGATAAATTTAACACGGTTCAGTTTGTGGGAAGTAAAAAAAAAAAAAAACTTCCTTTTTCCTCGAGTGGCCGCCTTGTTGTGGTTCAGCGGGGGAGACCTCCCGCCATCCCCAGCCACCCCCCAACACCACCCCACCATCAAACATTCATACTTCATACGTATCCAGTCCAACTTCTCTGCTACAAGCGTGTGATTGTGAATTGTGTTTTGATTTTTTAAATGCTATATCTTGTATCTGCCAAGCAATCATGACACCCAGTAAGCATATCAATGTTGCTCAAAGTGGCAAGAAAAGGTGTAAGCATTTGAGTCTTAGAATTAACGAAGGAAACAAAAATATTAGACAAGACATCGTGTGGCCATAATGAAGTATTACTTTGTACACATAAAAAAGAGGTAAACATAAGTTTGTATGACTGACTGACTGACTTATAGAATCACTTGACTGACTTACTGAATCACTTGACTGACTTACTGAATCACTTGACTGACTTACTGAATCACTTGACTGACTTACCGAATCACTTGATTGAATGACTTAAAGTTAGACACTCCAGTACAACCATCAACCTCAATACCAGAACCTATACCAACCACCATTAGGGCCACAGCATAACTCTCCACTCTCTTCACAATCATCCACAAACACCAGCACCCACAATTTAAGGTAAGAAATACTATTATTTCTGTTACATTTGTAGTCTTAAGCAGTAAAAACATAATACATCGTAACAATGAACTACAATTACATTTTCATTTTTATTTTTGTAAGATGTGGAGGCCTAAAAAAAAGTTGTTTGGCCTTTTTTGGGGCTCTCAGGAACGTAACCTTATTTTTCCCATAAGTTCTTCAGTTTATCTAACACGGTTTTACCTAACAGAGTGTTTTCAGGAACGTAACTACCATGTTAACCCTTTGAGGGTCGACAGGCCCTCTCCGAGACTCGTTTTCAGGGTCGGCCAAATTAAAAAAAAAAAAAATTCTTATGAAAATATAGAGAATCTTTTCCTGATCATAATACCACCAAAAATATGAAATTTGATGGAAAACTTACGGAATTATGCTCTCGCGAAGTTAGCGGTCTTGGCGATGTTTATGGATCTGCGATTTTGCCCATTTTGAGCCCCATTTTCGGCCAATTCCACTGTACTAGTCGACAAAAAACGTGAATATTTCGCTAGAACTCCATTTTTTCTATTGAATGAGTGCAAGAAACCACCCATTTACCAATTTCAACTATCCAGTACAGTGGTCAGAATTTAGCAATTTTGCCAATTTCACACAAATTTCAAAAGATGCCAGTTTCCGAATAGGGTCCAGAACAAACAAGAAATACATTCCTGGCACTAAAATGACATTTCCTCTGTTCATTAGTCATGTCTCAAGGCCCCACTTACATTCTTTTGCTTTCCACTTTGAATTTTTATTCTCACAAAAAAATAGAAGATTTACTGTTATGCAGACTACTGCATTAGTGTAAAAAATGGTATGAATCATATTGGCGCACTTGCAAAAGAATATTAGACTCACCAGTTGACGTGTATTAGACGCTTGGCATGATTTGTTTACTTTTGAACTTTGGTAAAAATCGAACATTTCTGCTACTTTGAGCTCAATTTCAAATTCAAATTCAAAGTTTATTCTCTATAAGGATTACAATGCTGAGTTTACAGAATTTGGTTATTGTATTGTTTACATGTAGTAAAATAATAATTACAGAGTGTACCACTAGAACACCTAGCATGGCTAGGCATTTCGGGCAGACTTAAATTAAATCTTAAGTTTAAAATATTACAAAATTATGAGGTAAGTTGGTATTATGGCTAAGTGACTAAATACTAGTTTGTGAGTTTAGCAATGTGAATGCTTTTGTTTTGGCACTATACATAGTTTCAGTATTGGAGTATCACAGGCCAACTTATGACTAGTTAAGATTCATTATTTTGAGATTGAGATTGATATTTCTGTTTATGGTCAAATGGGTGAGTGAGTGTAAGTGTTAACCACCAGGTGGTATTCGTGTAATTAGTTGACAGGGTGTATCAGGGAGATAAGATGTTTTCTGATGGTAGCTTTGAAGGTGATGAATGTGTCTGCAGTTTTAGAATTTTCAGGTAGGGTGTTCCAGATTTTAGGGCCTTTGACATACATTGAATTTTTGTAAAGATTTAGTCGGACACGGGGAATGTCATAGAGATGTTTGTGACTGGTATTGTGCCTGTGGGTTCTGTCGCAACTATCAAGAAAGCATTTTAGGTCAAGGTTAATATTGGAATTTAAGGTCCTGTAGATGTAGATTGCACAGTAGTAAGTGTGGATGTACTGAACAGGGAGTAAGTTTAGATCTATGAAGAGTGGGGGGGGTGTGTTGCCAGGGATGGGATTTAGTGATTATTCTTACTGTGGCTTTTTGTTGGGTTATAATTGGCTTTAGGTGTGTTGCTGCAGTTGAACCCCAAGCACATATAGCATAGGTGAGGTATGGATATGTAAGTGAATGGTATAGTGTGAGAAGGGCAGTTTGCGGCACGTAGTATCATATCTTGGAGAGGATCCCAACCGTTTTGGATACTTTTTTGGTTATGTGTTGGATATGGGTGCTGAAGTTCAGGTTGTTGTCGAGGTATAGGCCTAGGAATTTGCCCTCATTATGCCTGGCAATTAGAGTGTTGTCAATCTTAATGTTAATTTGTGCATCTCCTGCTCTGCTACCAAACATAATGTAGTAGGTTTTGTCAGTGTTAAGCGTAAGTTTATTGGCTGTCATCCAAGTCGATATTTTGATCAGCTCCTCATTAACAACGGTGTTGAGGGTGGCAAGATAAATGAATGTAGTCTCCTGTGCACGAGTTTCTCAAAGATTTTGGATAGCAATGGTAAGTTTGATATTGGCCTATAGTTGTTTAAATCTGTAGGGTCACCACCTTTATGTATTGGTGTAACAAGGTACTTTTCATTGTGTTGTTAGGTAAGACACATATGCAACAGTTAGACAACTTTATTCCGAAACGTTTCGCCTACACAGTAGGCTTCTTCAGTCGAATACAGAAAGTAGGCAGGAACAGTAGAGATGTGAAGACGATGTAATCAGTCCATCACCCTTGAAGTCGTAGAATTTGAGGTTGTCAGTCCCTCGGCCTGGAGAAGTTCAGTTCCATAGTCAGGAACTATCTGAAGATCAAGCGACAGTGCGGAGACTTAAATACTGTCGGAAGGAGAGGTGCAGAGTAGTAGTAGTAGTAGTGAGAATGTAGCCACTGAGAGGTCATGTCCCTCTCAGATCTAACACTTCTCACTTGCAAAGCTTGTCAAAGGTGTTTTCTGTACCAAGATGCCATGTGTTGCAGTGTCTGACAAGATGAACATCAAAATGGTATACAATACCGACAGGTTGTTAGGTAAGACACATGTGCAACATATGTGGCATATGTGTCTTACCTAACAACCTGTCGGTATTGTATACCATTTTGATGTTCAACTTTTCATTGTAAAACCAGTCAAAATCATCTCAATTTCTATGATATGCCTTCCATTCTATAAAATGAGACCAAGAAAACTAGAATACAACAATAAATACCATACGAAAATACAGTGCAAAGTCGCTGTTTTATTCCAAAAAAACGGTCAAAGGTTTTTTTTTCTCATTATGCACTGTGTGCTGCAGGATTTTTTTTATACCGTGCACACTGACCACATAGACCCATTCTTTCATATGGAGGCCTACCAGCTTTCTCCCACTAGATTTGAGGGCGCTAGAATTTAGGTGTACTAGTACGTCAAAAACCCTGGGTCGTAAGCCGTACTAGTACATCCGAAACCCTCAAAGGGTTAAATGACGGTCTACTGTATGTCATAGTGTATGAGAGGAGTAAAAGGTGTAAGTGTTATTGTTGGGTTTAAGGGCCACCACTGAGAGAAGCTGTGTTGGTGGCAGTGGAGGATTTTGCCAGCACCACCATCACACTTAAACAATGTATGTAATTTATAAATAAGAAATATTTACAGAATGTAGAATTGCAGATGAGCAAGGAGGTTTTAGAGTGGGTAGGGGATGTGTAGATCAAGTGTTTACATTGAAGCATATATGTGAACAGTATTTAGATAAAGGTAGGGAAGTTTTTATTGCATTTATGGATTTAGAAAAGGCATATGATAGAGTGGATAGGAGAGCAATGTGGCAGACGTTGCAAGTATATGGAATAGGTGGTAAGTTACTAAATGCTGTAAAGAGTTTTTATGAGGATAGTGAGGCTCAGGTTAGGGTGTGTAGAAGAGAGAGAGACTACTTCCCAGTAAAAGTAGGTCTTAGACAGGGATGTGTAATGTCACCATGGTTGTTTAATATATTTATAGATGGGGTTGTAAAAGAAGTAAATGCTAGGGTGTTCAGGAGAGGGGTGGGATTAAATTATGGGGAATTAAATACAAAATGGGAAGTGACACAGTTACTTTTTGCTGATGATACTGTGCTTATGGGAGATTCTAAAGAAAAATTGCAAAGGTTAGTGGACGAATTTGGGAATGTGTGTAAAGGTAGAAAGTTGAAAGTGAACATAGAAAAGAGTAAGGTGATGAGAATATCAAATGATTTAGATAAAGAAAAATTGGATATCAGATTGGGGAGATGGAGTATGGAAGAAGTGAATGTTTTCAGATATTTGGGAGTTGACGTGTCAGCGGATGGATTTATGAAGAATGAGGTTAATCGTAGAATTGATGAAGGAAAAAAGGTGAGTGGTGCATTGAGGTATATGTGGAGGCAAAAAATTTTATCTATGGGGGCAAAGAAGGGAATGTATGAAAGTATAGTAGTACCAACACTCTTATATGGGTGTGAAGCTTGGGTTGTAAATGCTGCAGCAAGGAGGTGGTTGGAGGCAGTGGAGATGTCCTGTCTAAGAGCAATGTGTGGTGTAAATATTATGCAGAAAATTCGGAGTGTGGAAATTAGGAGAAGGTGTGGAGTTAATAAAAGTATTAGTCAGAGGGCTGAAGAGGGTTTGTTGAGGTGATTTGGTCATTTGGAGAGAATGAATCAAAGTAGAATGACATGGAGAGCATATAAATCTGTAGGGAAAGGAAGGCGGGGTAGGGGTCGTCCTCGAAAGGGTTGGAGAGAGGGGGTAAAGGAGGTTTTGTGGGTAAGGGGCTTGGACTTCCAGCAAGCGTGCGTGAGCGTGTTAGATAGGAGTGAATGGAGACAAATGGTATTTGGGACCTGACGATCTGTTGGAGTGTGAGCAGGGTAATATTTAGTGAAGGGATTCAGGGAAACCGGTTATTTTCGTATAGTCGGACTTGAGTCCTGGAAATGGAAAGTACAATGCCTGCACTCTAAAGGAGGGGTTTGGGATATTGGCAGTTTGGAGAGATATATTGTGTATTTTTATACGTATATACTTCTAAGCTGTTGTATTCTGGGCACCTCTGCAAAAACAGTGATTATGTGTGAATGAGGTGAAAGTGTTGAATGATGATGAAAGTATTTTCTTTTTGGGGATTTTCTTTCTCTTTGGGTCACCCTGCCTCGGTGGGAGACGGCCGACTTGTTGAAGAAAAAAAAAATTTACATTTTAATTTATAAATAAGAAATATTTACATTTTAATTTATAAATAAGTAAGGTTATTCAGGTGTACACAAATACAGTTACATAGATCATCATACATAGCAGCATATGTGTAAAGAACCTAGGATAACCCAAAAAAGTCGGAGTGACTTACGTATTTTCATTGTAGTCCTTTTATATTTACACTTAATATATTTACTTTTATGCTTACACTTTTATATTTACACTTACCTTGGAGGAGATGTTAGTTTAATTAGTTAGTTTGATGGAGGAGATGCTGGCAGAGGTTTAAGGTAGTGGAAGATAGCAGGCTGACATATGCTCATCAGATGTACATAAATCTAAGAACATTGAAGAGTTACTTTTGTGTCGTTTTTCTATCGCTTACTCGCTTAACTTACTTGCTACACTGTTAATTCTACACTTTATCGCTGGCTGGCACTATAGCCTTTATCGATACTTGCTGCTTTAGTATCTACATATCGTAGAATCAGTGAATCACTGCAGAAGGCACAGTCTCCCCTCTCTCTTCCTCCTCCACTTTGGTACTTTTTTAGGAGTTTTTTCTTGAATTTTACTGTGTTTCTTTACTTCATTATCACAGGGCTGGCACTAGAAACTTTCTTTGGGCCCATGGTGGGTTATTTAACAGTTACAAGCACTAAAAGCACTGGAATAATACAAAATATATCACAGGTACACGTGGAATTGACCAAAATGGCTTGTAAACACTGGCACACTTGCTATACATGGAGTCTTGGAGTGGCTGGGCCCACTCAGGCCACGCTCTGGTCCCATGGACAAGTTCAGCACAAACATCGTTAGATGAGTTTTTCGCTGTTGGTAGAGCCATTTTTTTTTACACCAAAGAGCACCGTTAGATGAATTTGCCATTACTTGATGCCACCGTTGGTTGAGGGTCCACTATATTACTATTGATTTGTGTCCTGTGCATGCCAGGGATGAATGATAAGGCTTCGGAGGCTTCTTAATTTATTTGGGTTCGTGGTACACGGGCATTGTGTTTAAGTGCCCTGGGGAACCCAGAGGGCCATGCCTGCAAGGAAGAGAGTGGTGGAGCTGTTGACTAAGTTGAGTTGGTGGCAAGTGAGATTGAGGCAGGTCTGGGTATGTCTACCTAGAGACCTGCCTTCTTGTGGAAACTTTGGAAAGTAGCCATTTAGGCTTACTGTCTTCACCTCTTCCTTGTCCTAAACCTGATTATCTCCTATTGTCCAGGTGCTGTACAATGCCTTTGGGTGTAGCACTTCCTCATGAATCATCATCTTTTCTTCCTTCAACAAACCGGCCGTATCCCACCGAGGGAGGGTGGCCCAAAAAGAAAAACTAAAGTTTCTACTTTTCAGTTTAGAAATACATACAGGAGAAAGGGTTACTAGCCCCTTGCTCCTGGCATTTTAGTTGCCTCTTACTACACACATGACTTACGGAAGAAGAATTCTGTTCCACTTCCCCATGGAGATAAGCAGAAATAAACAAGAACAAGAACTAGTAAGGAAATAGAAGAAAACTCAGAGGGTTATATATATATATATATACTTGTACATGCATGTGTAGTGTGACCCAAGTGTAAGTAGAAGTAGCAAGACATACCTGAAATCTTGCATGTTTATGAGACAGAAAAAAGACACCAGAAATCCTTCCATCATGCAAAACAATTGCAGGTTTGCATTTCACACTCGCTTGGCAGGACGGTAGTACCTCCCTCAGAGATTGCTGTCTACCAACATACTACCTAGGTTCCTCATGAATATAATGATAATACTACTATAGTAGTAGTAATAATAGTAACAGTTATGCCATCTAAGTAGTGCTTGTCTTCCTCGCCTGTTTTTCTCATGAAGCAGCAGTCAGTCTATGTCTTTAATGTATAGGTGTCCCTTGTTTTATGCAGCAGAGGTGTTCCAGGCCCACATCAGTTGTAGTAAGTTCAGTCAAGTCATCAACACTTAATTCCACACAACAAAAATTTTTTTAAATGTTTTGCAAACAATACCGATTCAATAAAGTGAGTGTGTGACTTCACCTATGAATTACTGATTGAAATTGAGCATTGCATAATAGCACATTCACATAAAGCAGACCCACATTTTATGAAATATTTTAGTTGTGGTTTATTAATGAAAGTTTATGAAGTACATTCTAATTTAAATTGTAGTTGCCACATATTTTCTCTTGTTATTGATATGAAAGAGTCAGGTGGTGTGAAAATAAAGACAATACAATGTTTTATAATTCTTATCCTAGGTGTGAGGAACGTAGTCGTGCCCTGGAGCTGTGCTCGTGGGGGTTTGAGAACGAGACAGTACTTAATAGCTTCTTATCACAGTTAGAAGCTACTGGAAATCACACTCGAGCTGCAGCAGTTGCAGTTTTTAATCAGCGTTTAAAACAAGCCATACTGATATTACAAAGAGGAGCATCTAGTAAGAAGTTGCCAGCTCTAAACTCAACAGCAATGGCTCTCTCAGGTACGTTATAGATAAAGTATGGCATAACCGACAAGTGGTAAAAAGGTACATACAGCAAAAGGAAACTTTATTAGTTCAAAGTTTCACCTGTATGAGGATTTATCAAGCCTTGTGCAGGTAAGACATTATGAGGGACTCTTGACCTAAGGAACTATATCATTGTTCCCTTCCTTAAATCACACCTGAATGCCTCCCAGTCTCTCAGGTGCTGCATGACCTCCATGGGTTTAGAACTCTCCCCTATGAATATAATAATAATGTACTAATAAAAGCCTTTATTTTGCTCTGTGCCTTTTTTACCAAGTACTTTATAGAGTACTTGGCATTTTTGGAGTAAATGATTGTCTTTTTTTCAGGCTGATGTTGCTGAATCATCTTCATATTTTGCAATGTACGTTTATCATTTTATCCTTTACTAAATAAATGAGTCTGTCATTTGTTAGACTGTACATGTTACTAGATCCCTAGCCAGATGTGAAGGTGTGCTTGTGAGGTCACTCATGCAGTTACTGGGCATTCTTAGTTACTGTCAAGAATGAACGTCACATACAGTACTTTATATCTTTTCAAACTTACATAATTATGATATTATACTATTAATATTATAGCTTTTTGTACATCTGGTTAAATCCCTTTTGCATAAGCCTTTATGTGTTGAATAACAGTCGAAATTCCTTGGATGGAGCAATTCACAATTAACCCAAAAATTGGAAATGAAAACAGTAACATTTTGGACTATTATCAAGTTATTCATATGTGCCAAACAGCAGTTACATATTCTTTAAATTCCTATGCCATCTCAGCTGTGTGTGTTTTAGTACCTCTGTTGGGAACATGAAACCCTTATGTCAATTACTGAGATTTCCTTATTAGCTATGGATTATTAGCCTAACTGAGTGAGTATCAAATCATACACAACATCTGTTGGATATGTTTCATATCCAAACTTCTATCTTTTAATTTTTTTGATGCATTGGCTGTCTCACACCGAGTTAAGGTGACCCAAAAAAAAGAGGAAACACATTCACCATTACTCGTTCAATCACTGTCTTGCCAGAAGTATGCTGTCATCATAGTTCAGATGATCCACCAAACTACAACATATCCTCCCCTCCTTCAGAATGTAGGCACTGTACCTCTCACCTCCAGAAGTCCAGCTAATTGGTTTCCCTGAATTCCTCTACAAGTGTTACCTTTCTCACACTCCAACAGCATGTCAAGTTATTAAAACCACTTGCCTCCACCTGTCCCTATCCATTGTGCTCATGCAAGCATGCTAGACGTCCAGACCTCTAGCACTCAAAACTTCCTATACCCTCTTTCTCCAGCCTTTCCTAGGATGACTCTACCCATCTTTCCTTGCCTAGTCATTCTGTTTTGATCTGTCCTCTCTAAAAGTTCAAACCACCTCAACAGTCCCTCCTCAGCCGTCTAAATAATTCTTTTGGTAACCCCACACTTTCAAATCTTCAAGCTGTGAATTCTCTGCATAATATTCACACCATACATTGCTTTCAAACACAGTATCTCCACTGCCTTCAGCCTCCTCCTCACTGCAACATTTAAAACCCATTCTTCACACCCATTTAACAATGCCAGTACCATTTTACTCTGGTATACTTCCCTTTAGAATATACTAATACTATAATGTACTATAATAGTGAGAGGCAAAACAATGAGTATACATGTACTGTATGTTTCAAAAATAATAATCACCAAAATGTAATTGCCCCAATATTGTCTCGTCTAGGTTTCACAGAGGAACGTAAAGGCTTGTGGAGAGAAACGTGTGTGAACCTACGTACCCAGTTAACAGATCCTTATCTTCGTGCAATGTTTGCATTCCTCACTGATGATGCGGATTCATATGATCCAGTACTAGTAAGTGTTAATTACTACATTCTTCATTCATGTTCTCATTTTTTTAAGTGGACACTGAGAGCAATATTTGGGGGTCTGGACAATGAAAGGGTTAAGAACACGTTTGCATTGTTTGATGCATTGTGCATAAAAGTTTGACTGTCATTGCATTGATAATTTAGATTTAGCTTGAGTTACTCTTAATAAATTGTTGACTTTTGCCAGCAATTAATTATAATTATATCACCCATAGGGAGAAACTGAAATGGCAATTGAAGATAGAGTGGCTTTTGCTTGCACATACCTCAGTGATGTACGTTTGATGGAGTACTTAGAAAAGTTGAATACACAGCTCACAGAGGAAGGCAACTTGGATGGCATCCTACTCTCAGGTATTGTATCTGTCAGTATAGTACATGTGTATGGCTTCTGTATGTTATGTTTGTGTGTTATGTTTATTTACTGCATATTATTAAGCTGATGGTATTCACTGAGGTGAGACTCCTTTTCCCCTGCCTCCCTCTTTCCCTTCATCCCTCCCCTCCCCTCTCCTTCCCTATTCCTTCTCCTCCCCTATTCCCTTCCTCTTCCTTTCCCTCCTCCTCCATTCTCACCATCCACAAATATTTAAGAAACAGCACAGTAAAAGTAATTAGTCAGTAATACTTATTATGGGTTTTGTGATTTCTGGACTTGAGTCCTGGAGGGAGGAAGTACAACACCTGCACTTTAACCCTTAAATGGTCCAAACGTATATATACGTTTTTTCAACATCTGAAAGTATGTAAAAAAATGTAGATCTTCTTTTTTGTTTTACATTTGAAAATGTGTAAAAAAAACTTTTATCTACATTTTTTTTTGTTATATTTGAAAATATGTAAAAAAAAGTAGATCTACTTTTGTAGCACTACGAATTTGAACGTCAATCTCTTTGGACCATTTAAGGGTTAAAGGAGGGGTTAGGGATATTGGCCATTTGGAGTGACATCTAAACTGTCTTATCTGGTGTTACGCGCCCCTACTTCACTCCATTGTATACAAAAATAAAAGGCCTGGTTAAAATAAGTTCTGTAATAATATGTCGCGAACCACTTTATTACTAGCTAGATAAAGCAGGTTCGACTATATATTATTATCGGGTACGGTATGAATCATCAACAGTATATTTTATTTTATTATTTTATTATCACACTGGCCGATTCCCACCAAGGCAGGGTGGCCCGAAAAAGAAAAACTTTCACCATCATTCACTCCATCACTGTCTTGCCAGAAGGATGCTTTACACTACAGTTTTTAAACTGCAACATTTACACCCCTCCTTCAGAGTGCAGGCACTGTACTTCCCATCTCCAGGACTCAAGTCCGGCCTGCCGGTTTCCCTGAACCCCTTCATAAATGTTACTTTGCTCACACTCCAACAGCACGTCAAGTAATAAAAACCATTTGTCTCCATTCACTCCTATCAAACACGCTCACGCATGCCTGCTGCAAGTCCAAGCCCCTCGCACACAAAACCTCCTTTACCCCCTCCCTCCAACCTTTCCTAGGCCGACCCCTACCCCGCCTTCCTTCCACTACAGACTGATACACTCTTGAAGTCATTCTGTTTCGCTCCATTCTCTCCACATGTCCGAACCACCTCAACAACCCTTCCTCAGCCCTCTGGACAACAGTTTTGGTAATCCCGCACCTCCTCCTAACTTCCAAACTACGAATTCTCTGCATTATATTCACACCACACATTGCCCTCAGACATGACATCTCCACTGCCTCCAGCCTTCTCCTCGCTGCAACATTCATCACCCATGCTTCACACCCATATAAGAGCGTTAGTAAAACTAAACTCTCATACATTCCCCTCTTTGCCTCCAAGGACAAAGTTCTTTGTCTCCACAGACTCCTAAGTGCACCACTCACCCTTTTCCCCTCATCAATTCTATGATTCACTTCATCTTTCATAGACCCATCCGCTGACACGTCCACTCCCAAATATCTGAATACATTCACCTCCTCCATACTCTCTCCCTCCAATCTGATATCCAATCTTTCATCACCTAATCTTTTTGTTATCCTCATAACCTTACTCTTTCCTGTATTCACCTTTAATTTTCTTCTTTTGCACACCCTACCAAATTCATCCACCAATCTCTGCAACTTCTCTTCAGAATCTCCCAAGAGTACAGTGTCATCAGCAAAGAGCAACTGTGGCAACTCCCACTTTATGTTTGATTCCTTATCTTTTAACTCCACGCCTCTTGCCAAGACCCTCGCATTCACTTCTCTTACAACCCCATCTATAAATATATTAAACAACCACGGTGACATCACACATCCTTGTATAAGGCCTACTTTTACTGGGAAATAATTTCCCTCTTTCCTACATACCCTAACTTGAGCCTCACTATCCTCGTAAAAACTCTTCACTGCTTTCAGTAACCTACCTCCTACACCATACACCTGCAACATCTGCCACATTGCCCCCCTATCCACCCTGTCATACGCCTTTTCCTAATCCATAAATGCCACAAAAACCTCTTTAGCCTTATCTAAATACTGTTCACTTATATGTTTCACTGTAAACACCTGGTCCACACACCCCCTACCTTTCCTAAAACCTCCTTGTTCATCTGCTATCCTATTCTCCGTCTTACTCTTAATTCTTTCAATAATAACTCTACCATACACTTTACCAGGTATACTCAACAGACTTATCTCCCTATAATTTTTGCACTCTCTCTTGTCCCCTTTGCCTTTATACAAAGGAACTATGCATGCTCTCTGCCAATCCCTAGGTACCTTACCCTCTTCCATACATTTATTAAATAATTCCATACATTTATTAAATAATTGTAATAATATATCGCGAACCACTTTATTACTAGCTAGATAAAGCAGGTTCGACTATATATTATTATCGGGTACGGTACTCTCATTGTACTATTATATTGTATTATATTATATCTTTCCCCATGATTATTATAATTATAATATTATATTATATTATTATTAGGTTAGGTATTACGAATGTGTAACCACTACTGTAGTGACCAATTGGTGGTTCTAGAATTGACGCCACGCGTCGCTTTCTGGCCGAGCTGAAGTCATACTATGAAGTAGTTGAGGGAGTCAGTCAGCTCGTAGCTCTGATTCGGTACGGGTCTTCAACCCAAAGCTCCTAGCTTAAACTAAAACTTTATACCAAGTCTATTGTCTTGCCTTTGCCATTAGTTACCTGAAGTCTGGTAATTCATGTCACTTATGAAAGATAACTATTTCATTACCCTAGACCTTTCTAAAAGAGTTAAATGGTGAGATTAGTAGATTATTAATTGAAATTATTGTATCATACTCTGTTAATGAGAATTTGAACGTAAGATTGGGTTCCTTGCTGTATAGTATTTCATTTATAATTGCTTGTGGTTATTTTAATTCACTAACCAAATACCAATGAAGCTAAACGATTGGTAATAAAATAAAACTAACAAAAGATTGGAGTTATTTGTGCCCCTATTGTTACGGTGAAGATTAAGTCGTAACATCTGGGCACCTCTGCAAAGACTGATTATATATGAATGATAGTGAAAGTGTTTCTTTCTTTTTTGGGTTACCCTGCTTCGGTGGGAGATGGCCAGCATTTTATAAAAAATATGTACATCTGTAGTATGTACTGTACTGTAGTTATTTTAGTCATTAGTCTATAAATATATAAGAACTCAGGTATGATGAACCCTGGATTCAACTACTGTGCAAATAGATTAGCAAATCTATAAATCTCAGCTGCTAAAAAGAGTCATCTGGCAAAACAAAATCTGTTTAGAGCTTAAACTCTTCATTCCCATTTCATGGACTTGCCATCAAGAATTAGCAGAAGTAGTGTTATACAGGGTGTCTCACAAGTCTGTACTATTCTTCAGGAGCATTCAAACATATTGTTTAAGAATTAATACAGTTTGTATATGGCTGTTAATGGCAATCAATTTGAATCATGAATAATGTGAATTGTGTATGTCCCTTTTAGTCCAGTGTTCTGGGACACCCCATACACTGTACTGGTATGTATGATGGCTTGAAGGATGAACCATATTGAGATGTACTACACTATATTCATTTCTACAGGTCTTTGTTCAGAAGGAATTGATCTGTTGCAGCGTTATGTAGATCTTACTGGAGATGTACAGACAGTGGCACTGGTCACTATACACACCCTCCAGCATGCTATGACTAAAGATTCTCGCCTTTCTCATTGGGTCCAGAGGTAAGTACCAGAGATGTACAGACAGAAGCCATAATTACTATACACACCTAGGATACTGTTACTAAAGATTCTTGCCTTTTCTCATAGGTCCAAAGGTAAGTGTTTCCTTCTATTATCAGACTTGCTGCAATACTGCTTATATTGACAGCAGATTAGTGAGTCTTCTTTTAGAGAATAAAAAGGCACAATTCCATGGTAGGAACAATACATAAATAGCATGCACATACGAGACTGAAACTCATGATGACATTTCAGGCTGACTGGGACCATTAACTAGTTACTCAGTTAATAGTCCAAGTTGGAAGAGGAGAGAGAGATTTTGGGAAATGATGAGTGAATGTGTGGGGAGTTTTTAACCAAGTGTGAGAGTACTTGTGGTTGGAGATTTTAATGCTAAAATGGGTAAAAATGTTGTGGAGGGAGTAGTAGGTAAATTTGGGGTGCCAGGGGTAAATGAAAATGGGGAGCCTTTAATTGAGCTATGTGTGGAAAGAGGTTTGGTAATAAGTAATACATATTTTATGAAAAAGAGGATAAATAAGTATACAAGGTATGATATAGGATGTAATGAAAATAGTGTGTTAGATTATGCATTAGTGGATAAAATGTTGATGGGTAGGGTTCAGGATGTACATGTTTATAGAGGGGCAATGGATATATTGGATTATTATTTAGTTGTATTAGTAAAAGTAGGTCTTAGACAGGGATGTGTAATGTCACCATGGTTGTTTAATATACTTATTGATGGGGTTGTAAAAGAAGTAAATGCTAGGGTGTTCGGGAGAGGGGTGGGATTAAATTATGGGGAATCAAATTCAAAATGGGAATTGACACAGTTACTTTTTGCTGATGATACCGTGCTTGTGCTTATGGGAGATTCTAAAGAAAAATTGCAAAGGTTAGTGGATGAGTTTGAGAATGTGTGTAAAGGTAGAAAGTTGAAAGTGAACATAGAAAAGAGTAAAGTGATGAGGGTATCAAATGATTTAGATAAAGAAAAACTGGATATCAAATTGGGGAGGAGGAGTATGGAAGAAGTGAACGTTTTCAGATACTTGGGAGTTGACGTGTCGGGGGATGGATTTATGAAGGATGAGGTTAATCATAGAATTGATGAGGGAAAAAAGGTGAGTGGTGCATTGAGGTATATGTGGAGTCAAAAAACGTTATCTATGGAGGCAAAGAAGGGAATGTATGAAAGTACATGTATAGTAGTACCAACACTCTTATACGGACGTGAAGCTTGGGTGGTAAATGCAGCAGCGAGGAGATGGTTGGAGGCAGTGGAGATGTCCTGTCTAAGAGCAATGTGTGGTGTAAATATTATGCAGAAAATTCGGAGTGTGGAAATTAGGAGAAGGTGTGGAGTTAATAAAAGTATTAGTCAGAGGGCAGAAGAGGGGTTGTTGAGGTGGTTTGGTCATTTAGAGAGAATGGATCAAAGTAGAATGACATGGAAAGCATATAAATCTGTAGGGGAAGGAAGGAGGGGTAGGGGTCGTCCTCGAAAGGGTTGGAAAGAGGGGGTAAAGGAGGTTTTGTGGGCGAGGGGCTTGGACTTCCAGCAAGCGTGCATGAGCGTGTTAGATAGGAGTGAATGGAGATGAATGATACTTGGGACCTGACGATCTGTTGGAGTGTGAGCAGGGTAATATTTAGTGAAGGGATTCAGGGAAACCGGTTATTTTCATATAGTCAGACTTGAGTCCTGGAAATGGGAAGTACAATGCCTGCACTTTAAAGGAGGGGTTTGGGATATTGGCAGTTTGGAGGGATATGTTGTGTATCTTTATACGTATATGCTTCTAAACTGTTGTATTCTGAGCACCTCTGCAAAAGCAGTGATAATGTGTGAGTGTGTTGAATGATGATGAAAGTATTTTCTTTTTTGGGGATTTTCTTTCTTTTTGGGTCACCCTGCCTCGGTGGGAGACGGCTGACTTGTTGAAAAAAAAAAAAAAGTATTAGTAAGAGGTAGATGGGACAAAAGGAATATGGCAACAGCAAGTAAGAGAGAGGTGGAAGTGTATAAACTAAGGGAGGAGGAAGTTAGGGTGAGATATAAGCAGCTACTGGCAGAGAGGTGGGCTAATGCAAGTATGGGTAGTGGGGGGGGGGGGTTTGAATGGGATGGGATACTTTTAAAAATGCAGTATTAGAATGTGGGGCAGAAGTTTGTGGTTATAGGAGGGTGGGTGCAGGAGGAAAGAGGAGTGATTGGTAGAATGATGAAGTAAAGGGTATGATAAAAGAGTAAAAGGTAGTTTAGGAGAGGTTTTTACAAATCAGAAGTGATATAAAAGAGGCAGAGTATATGGAGAGTAAAAGAAAGGTGGAGAGAGTGGTGAGAGAGTGCAAAAGGTGAGCAGATGATAGAGTGGGAGAGGCACTGTCAAGAAATTTTAATGAAAATAAGAAAAAAATTTTGGAGTAAGATAAACAAGTTAAGAAAGCCTAGGGAATGCATGGATTTCTCAGTTGAAAACAGAATAGGGGAGTTAGTTGATGGAGAACTGGAGATATTGGGTAGATGGCGGAATATATTGAGGAACTTTTAAATGTCGATGAAGAAAGGGAGACAGTAATTTCATGCACTGGCCAGGGAGGTATAACATCTTTTAGGAGTGAAGAAGAGCAGTATGTGAGTGTGGGGGACGTGCGTGAGGCTTTACATAGAATGAAAAGGGTAAAGCAGCTGGAACTGATGGATCATGACAGAAATGTTAAAAGCAGGGGGAAATACAGTGTTGTACAGGTCCTCCATCACAAATCTGGCATCATTGGGACCTGTAGTGTGCCAGATTACTGAGTTTGCCGAATTACAGAGTGATTAAGTTAGAATACACTTAATAAAATTAACCAACCTGACTTACACAGTTCATTGAACATCGGCAAAAATCGAACATTTCTGCTACTTTGAGCTCAATTTCAAGGTACTTTTCATCATGAAAGCAATCAAAATCATCTATATTTCTGTAATATATCTTCCATTATATCAAATGAGTCCAAAAAATGAGAATACAACCATAAAAACCATACGAAAATATACTGCAAAGAGGCGGCTAATGGCTGAGAAGTGAACTCCCTTATTTATCGTCCGTCATTTTTATTTTTGTTGTACGTTAAGAAGCATCTTTCCATCATACATTGCCCAAGTTTCAATGAGATAGCCCAACAAACAACCGAGAAAAAAGATATTTACCAAAAATCATATATGGCAAGCCCAAGCCAGGTAATGGAAATAAGTCACTTTGTCTGACTTTTCTGGGTTATCCTAGGTTCTCTATACATACACTGCTATGTATGATAATCTATGTAACTGTATTTGTGTATACCTGAATAAACTTACTTACTTCTAGTCTGTCAACTGAGTACAAGAAACCGCCCATTCACTTATTTCAACTACCCAGTAAAGTGGTCAGAAATTGGCAATTTGGCCGATTTCACACAAATTTCAACAGATGCCAATTTCAAAATAGGATCCAGAATAAACAATGTAGACATTCCTGGCACTAAAATAACATTTTCTCTGTTCATAAGTCACAGCTACAGGCCCCTCTTATATTACTCTTGCTTACCATTTGGAATTTTTATTCACAAAAAAAAAAAAAAAGATTTATGGTTATGCAGACTACTGCATTATTGTAATAATTGTATAAATAATGTCAATCCATTCTTGAGTCCGTACTGGAATTTAGACTGGCAGGCGGACAGGTATTGGACGGTGATGTCATTTGTTTACTCTTCAGCTTCGCTAAAGAATAGAACATTTTCGTTACTGTGAGCGCAATTTCAAGATACTTCTCGTCATGAAAGCAATCAAAATCATATCTATTTCTGTAATATATCTTTCATTCTATCAGATGAGACCGAAAAAATGAGAATATAACAATAAAAATCGTACAAAAATATACCACTAAGCGGCCGCTAATGGCTGAGAAGTGAACTCCGCTATTTATGGTCTGATTTCTTTCATTTTTGGTGTACGTGAATAAGTATCTTTCCATCATACATTGCCCAAGTTTGAATAAGATAACCCAACAAACAACTGAGAAAATAATAATAATAATAATGATATAATAATAATAATAATAATATCTTTGTTTACTACACGTACATGTACAAGGTTTACAGGCCTAGCTGACATAGTAAGTATGGAAAATTTACTAGGGGTGTTATCTGTACGTACCTCAACATTACATACATACGAGTAATCTCATTGGGAGACAACAACTACAGTGGACCCCCGCATAACGATTACCTCCGAATGTGACCAATTATGTAAGTGTATTTATGTAAGTGCGTTCGTATGTGTATGTTTGGGAGTCTGAAATGGACTAATTTACTTCACAATATTTCTTATGGGAACAAATTCGGTCGGTACTGGCATCTGAACATACTTCTGGAGTGAAAAAATATCGTTAACCGGGGGTCCACTGTATATTGTTTACTGCAGTCACCCCGTGTAGACATGTGAGAAAACTTAACCACCTCTGGTCACTGCAGGTGGCCTCCTCGACCCTCACAATCTTATCCATATCTATCCAAGACCAGTATAAATTGGATAGCACCCTCAAGTATGGCACTACTAATTAATTGTGGACTGTATAGATTATATTAGTTTAACTGAATGAAGGAGGGGGGGTAGGTTGCACATGGATATACATGTATCCATCAAGGAAAAACACTTGTACATAATCCCACCACTTACCAGGTATTCTCTGGTGATCACTTGATGTAGCTGAATCACCCATAACCTATCCAATTACAACATACCTAACTGGCCAGTATCAGTCTGCTATAACTAAAAAGGTTACTTAGCTGTGGGTGATTGATGTTCCTTATTTCCTCCATTCACCATCTCATTTCAATGTCCTGCTACACCGACACGGTTCTTATTCCAGCAGGACGAGGTATCCGTTGGTTTGTCCAGGTTTAGAAGTCGTGACTCCATAAAAACATCACTATTCTCGAGACAGGAACAACGAGGTAAACATGTGCACACACACTCTGGGAATGGCAGCTCATATCGCTTCAACGATTCCTTAACTTAGGACGATTTATTTTTATTTTTTTTTTTTTATTATCACACCGGCCGATTCCCACCAAGGCAGGGTGGCCCGAAAAAGAAAAACTTTCACCATCATTCACTCCATCACTGTCTTGCCAGAAGGGTGCTTTACACTACAGTTTTTAAACTGCAACATTAACACCCCTCCTTCAGAGTGCAGGCACTGTACTTCCCATCTCCAGGACTCAAGTCCGGCCTGCCGGTTTCCCTGAATCCCTTCATAAATGTTACTTTGCTCACACTCCAACAGCACGTCAAGTATTAAAAACCATTTGTCTCCATTCACTCCTATCAAACACGCTCACGCATGCCTGCTGGAAGTCCAAGCCCCTCGCACACAAAACCTCCTTTACCCCCTCCCTCCAACCCTTCCTAGGCCGACCCCTACCCCGCCTTCCTTCCACTACAGACTGATACACTCTTGAAGTCATTCTGTTTCGCTCCATTCTCTCTACATGTCCGAACCACCTCAACAACCCTTCCTCAGCCCTCTGGACAACAGTTTTGGTAATCCCGCACCTCCTCCTAACTTCCAAACTACGAATTCTCTGCATTATATTCACACCACACATTGCCCTCAGACATGACATCTCCACTGCCTCCAGCCTTCTCCTCGCTGCAACATTCATCACCCACGCTTCACACCCATATAAGAGCGTTGGTAAAACTATACTCTCATACATTCCCCTCTTTGCCTCCAAGGACAAAGTTCTTTGTCTCCACAGACTCCTAAGTGCACCACTCACTCTTTTTCCCTCATCAATTCTATGATTCACCTCATCTTTCATAGACCCATCCGCTGACACGTCCACTCCCAAATATCTGAATACGTTCACCTCCTCCATACTCTCTCCCTCCAATCTGATATTCAATCTTTCATCACCTAATCTTTTTGTTATCCTCATAACCTTACTCTTTCCTGTATTCACCTTTAATTTTCTTCTTTTGCACACCCTACCAAATTCATCCACCAATCTCTGCAACTTCTCTTCAGAATCTCCCAAGAGCACAGTGTCATCAGCAAAGAGCAGCTGTGACAACTCCCACTTTGTGTGTGATTCTTTATCTTTTAACTCCACGCCTCTTGCCAAGACCCTCGCATTTACTTCTCTTACAACCCCATCTATAAATATATTAAACAACCACGGTGACATCACACATCCTTGTCTAAGGCCTACTTTTACTGGGAAAAAAATTTCCCCTCTTTCCTACATACTCTAACTTGAGCCTCACTATCCTCGTAAAAACTCTTCACTGCTTTCAGTAACCTACCTCCTACACCATACACTTGCAACATCTGCCACATTGCCCCCCTATCCACCCTGTCATACGCCTTTTCCAAATCCATAAATGCCACAAAGACCTCTTTAGCCTTATCTAAATACTGTTCACTTATATGTTTCACTGTAAACACCTGGTCCACACACCCCCTACCTTTCCTAAAGCCTCCTTGTTCATCTGCTATCCTATTCTCCGTCTTACTCTTAATTCTTTCAATTATAACTCTACCATACACTTTACCAGGTACACTCCACAGACTTATCCCCCTATAATTTTTGCACTCTCTTTTATCCCCTTTGCCTTTATACAAAGGAACTATGCATGCTCTCTGCCAATCCCTAGGTACCTTACCCTCTTCCATACATTTATTAAATAATTGCACCAACCACTCCAAAACTATATCCCCACCTGCTTTTAACATTTCTATCTTTATCCCATCAATCCCGGCTGCCTTACCCCCTTTCATTTTACCTACTGCCTCACGAACTTCCCCCACACTCACAACTGACTCTTCCTCACTCCTACAAGATGTTATTCCTCCTTGCCCTATACACGAAATCACAGCTTCCCTATCTTCATCAACATTTAACAATTCCTCAAAATATTCCTTCCATCTTCCCAATACCTCTAACTCTCCATTTAATAACTCTCCTCTCCTATTTTTAACTGACAAATCCATTTGTTCTCTAGGCTTTCTTAAGAGGTCACTCCATTAAGATCTGAGACCGATGAGTGAGGATTAACTCATGGGTAATTTCCCCTGGACACATTCCATGGCAGCGCACCCGTCACCCTCGGTCCTACTATTATCCACTCATTTTACCACTTTATTACGGTGGTCACGTAAATCACGTTCCCTCACTCTTCACCAGGAACAGTTACTACACTTCCTATTAGGAAGTGAGGCCTATATTAATCCTTAGGCCGCAGTGAATGCTAATTTCCTGATCCCATGTTTTCACAGCCTCCTCACTACATTCAAAACACTGCCGCCAACCCCTGCCCTGAGTCGACCTGTCCCCCCCGCACATCCGCGCAGGCGCAGGGTGAACCCGGTTGGTTCTACTCAAAATACAAATACATTTTGACGCAAATCAACACATTAAACACTTATTAGGCACTATAGCTTCAGAAATTAAATAATTTCCACAGTAAGTAAGTAAGATTATTCAGGTGTACACAAATACAGTTACATAGAATTATCATACATAGCAGCATATGTGTAGAGAACCTAGGATAACCCAAAAAAGTCAGACACGGTGACTTATTTCCATTGGGGTCCTTTTACCTTATTATTATAATATAAATGTTATAATATTTTCTTATTATTCTATAATGAAGATAACATCTTATTGTCATACTAAAAAGACTATCTACTACACGAGGGTCATTAAGACTATCTACAATACGAGGGTCATTATCTACAATACAAGTGACATACTACTGTATAGAAAGGCACTTGTTATGCTGAGTATTTCAAGAAAATTAGGTCAGTGTCCCAGGATAACACCCACACTAGTCGACTAACACCCAGGTACCCATTTACTGATGGGTAAACATAGACAACAGGTGTAAAGAAACACACCTAATGTTTCTACCCTGGCTGGGAATCGAATATTTACCAAAAATCATATATGGCTAATCCAAGCCAGGTACTAAAAATAAGCCATGTTGACTTTTTTGGGGTTATCCTAGGTTCTCTACACATATGCTGCTATGTGTGATAATCTAAAAAGAGAAAATAACTTTTTTGTTTCATGTTTATGGTGGAGTACGAGTGTATATCACAGTTAGTCCTGTGCTATACTCCGTTTTCTCTAATATAAGCCACCAAGACAAGGATAGGAGAATGGTATTTGTTTACCATATCCTCTTCATAACTCTGTCGAACTGCTCGGTGTTATGCCAAATATTATTCATTCTGGAGTATTAAACATGTTTTATGTTATTTATATTGTTTCTTATGTCATATTAGATCACATAACCAGAGACCAAACAAAACGTTACTTGTCAATCCTAACCAGCCTGATAAGAAGGGCAAAAAAATTGTATTATGAGAACAGATTATCCAACTTACGAGGTGATATAAAAAAGACCTGGAAAACCCTATTAGAAATTTTGGGAACAAAAAAGATATCACGAAATAGCGAAATAAAATTAGCAAAATCAGATGAACCCCAACTCCCACCAACAGAAACAGCAAACAGACTCAATGATTTCTTCTCCACTATAGGACAAAACCTTGCCAATAAAATCCCAAGCTCAGATACCCCACCAAATGACTACCTCACCGGCAACTACCCGAACACACTGTTCCTAGCTCCGACTAACCCATACGAAGTCTCCCTTATTATCAACACACTAAAAAACAAGGCAGGAGATTTAAATACTGTACCTTACCACCCTTTATATACAAAAAAGTGTCACATGTGCTATCACCAATCATTGCAACACTCTTTAACAAATCCATTGAATCCTCCACCTTCCCTACAGTACTCAAAATAGCAAGGGTCACCCCGATTCACAAAGGAGGAGACCAAACAGAGTTGAATAACTATAGGCCAATATCCAACTTACACCCTCTCTCAAAAATCTTCGAAAAATTAATTCATAAACGAATCTACTCCTACCTTATCTCCCAAAACATACTCAACCCCTGCCAATTTGGATTCAGGCCTAATAAAAATACTAATGATGCTATTATACACATGCTAGAACATATATACACTGCAATAGAGAAAAAAGAAGTCCCACTGGGGATCTTCATTGACTTACGTAAAGCTTTTGATACAGTTGACCATGATTTGCTCCACGTAAAATTGTCACACTATGGTATAAGAGGGCACTCCCTCAACTACCTCAAGTCATACCTCAGCAACAGAAGCCAATATGTGTACACAAATGGGGCAAACTCTTCTGCACAACCAATTACAGTTGGTGTCCCACAGGGAAGTGTCCTTGGCCCTCTTCTCTTTCTCCTATACATAAATGACCTACCAAATGCTTCACAATTACTCAAACCCACACTATTTGCAGATGACACTACATACGTCTTCTCCCACCCGAGCCCAGTCACGCTAGCCAATACTGTAAATACCGAATTACAGAAAATATCTACCTGGATGAGGACTAACAAACTTACACTAAACATTGACAAAACCTACTTCATTCAGTTTGGTAACAGAGCTACAGATGTCCCTCTTAACATAATGATAAATGGATCACCTATCACAAAGCTAACAGAGGGAAAATTCTTAGGAATCCACGTTGATAATAGACTCAAATTTCATACACATATACAACAAATTTCTAAGAAAATTTCCAAGACTGTAGGCATACTATCGAAGATACGGTACTATGCTCCACAGTCAGCCCTCCTGGCCCTATATCACTCTCTTATTTACCCCTATCTCACCTATGGAATTTGTGCATGGGGCTCAACAACAATTAACCATCTCAGACCACTAATTACCCAACAAAAGGCTGCAGTTAGAATGATAACAAATTCTCACTACAGGCAGCACACTCCACCAATATTCAATACACTAAACCTACTCACCATACAAAACATCCATACTTATTACTGCACCTATTACATACATAGAACACTTAACTCTGATATTAACCCTCCCCTCAAACATCTCCTTGCCAACCTCAACAGAACACATGACCATAACACAAGGCACAGATCACTCTTTGATGTTCCTCGTGTCCATCTCACACTATGCAAAAACTCAATGCACATAAAAGGCCCTAAAATCTGGAATTCATTACCTGTAAATATAAAAGAAACACTACCTGTTTATAAATTCAAGTCTCTTCTCAAAGATCACTTACTCACCCAAAACCAAATAAATACTGAATAACTGAACCTTATAAATTATTATTATTATCACACTGGCCGATTCCCACCAAGGCAGGGTGGCCCGAAAAAGAAAAACTTTCACCATCATTCACTCCATCACTGTCTTGCCAGAAGGGTGCTTTACACTACAGTTTTTAAACTGCAACATTAACACCCCTCCTTCAGAGTGCAGGCACTGTACTTCCCATCTCCAGGACTCAAGTCCGGCCTGCCGGTTTCCCTGAACCCCTTCATAAATGTTACTTTGCTCACACTCCAACAGCACGTCAAGTATTAAAAACCATTTGTCTCCATTCACTCCTATCAAACACGCTCATGCATACCTGCTGGAAGTCCAAACCCCTCGCACACAAAACCTCCTTTACCCCCTCTCTCCAACCTTTCCTAGGCCGACCCCTACCCCGCCTTCCTTCCACTACAGACTGATACACTCTTGAAGTCATTCTGTTTCGCTCCATTCTCTCTACATGTCCGAACCACCTCAACAACCCTTCCTCAGCCCTCTGGACAACAGTTTTGGTAATCCCGCACCTCCTCCTAACTTCCAAACTACGAATTCTCTGCATTATATTCACACCACACATTGCCCTCAGACATGACATCTCCACTGCCTCCAGCCTTCTCCTCGCTGCAACATTCATCACCCATGCTTCACACCCATATAAGAGCGTTGGTAAAACTATACTCTCATACATTACCCTCTTTGCCTCCAAGGACAAAGTTCTTTGTCTCCACAGACTCCTAAGTGCACCACTCACTCTTTTTCCCTCATCAATTCTATGATTCACCTCATCTTTCATAGACCCATCCGCTGACACGTCCACTCCCAAATATCTGAATACATTCACCTCCTCCATACTCTCTCCCTCCAATCTGATATTCAATCTTTCATCACCTAATCTTTTTGTTATCCTCATAACCTTACTCTTTCCAGTATTCACCTTTAATTTTCTTCTTTTGCACACCCTACCAAATTCATCCACCAATCTCTGCAACTTCTCTTCAGAATCTCCCAAGAGCACAGTGTCATCAGCAAAGAGCAGCTGTGACAACTCCCACTTTGTGTGTGATTCTTTATCTTTTAACTCCACGCCTCTTGTCAAGACCCTCGCATTTACTTCTCTTACAACCCCATCTATAAATATATTAAACAACCACGGTGACATCACACATCCTTGTCTAAGGCCTACTTTTACTGGGAAATAATTTCCCTCTTTCCTACATACTCTAACTTGAGCCTCACTATCCTCGTAAAAACTCTTCACTGCTTTCAGTAACCTACCTCCTACACCATATACTTGCAACATCTGCCACATTGCCCCCCTATCCACCCTGTCATACGCCTTTTCCAAATCCATAAATGCCACAAAGACCTCTTTAGCCTTATCTAAATACTGTTCACTTATATGTTTCACTGTAAACACCTGGTCCACACACCCCCTACCTTTCCTAAAGCCTCCTTGTTCATCTGCTATTCTATTCTCCGTCTTACTCTTAATTCTTTCAATAATAACTCTACCATACACTTTACCAGGTATACTCAACAGACTTATCCCCCTATAATTTTTGCACTCTCTTTTATCCCCTTTGCCTTTATTCAAAGGAACTATGCATGCTCTCTGCCAATCCCTAGGTACCTTACCCTCTTCCATACATTTATTAAATAATTGCACCAACCACTCCAAAACTATATCCCCACCTGCTTTTAACATTTCTATCTTTATCCCATCAATCCCGGCTGCCTTACCCCCTTTCATTTTACCTACTGCCTCACGAACTTCCCCCACACTCACAACTGGCTCTTCCTCACTCCTACAAGATGTTATTCCTCCTTGCCCTATACACGAAATCACAGCTTCCCTATCTTCATCAACATTTAACAATTCCTCAAAATATTCCCTCCATCTTCCCAATACCTCTAACTCTCCATTTAATAACTCTCCTCTCCTATTTTTAACTGACAAATCCATTTGTTCTCTAGGCTTTCTTAACTTGTTAATCTCACTCCAAAACTTTTTCTTATTTTCAACAAAATTTGTTGATAACATCTCACCCACTCTCTCATTTGCTCTCTTTTTACATTGCTTCACCACTCTCTTAACCTCTCTCTTTTTCTCCATATACTCTTCCCTCCTTGCATCACTTCTACTTTGTAAAAACTTCTCATATGCTAACTTTTTCTCCCTTACTACTCTCTTTACATCATCATTCCACCAATCGCTCCTCTTCCCTCCCGCACCCACTTTCCTGTAACCACAAACTTCTGCTGAACACTCTAACACTACATTTTTAAACCTACCCCATACCTCTTCGACCCCATTGCCTATGCTCTCATTAGCCCATCTATCCTCCAATAGCTGTTTATATCTTACCCTAACTGCCTCCTCTTTTAGTTTATAAACCTTCACCTCTCTCTTCCCTGATGCTTCTATTCTGCTTGTATCCCATCTACCTTTTACTCTCAGTGTAGCTACAACTAGAAAGTGATCTGATATATCCGTGGCCCCTCTATAAACATGTACATCCTGAAGTCTACTCAACAGTCTTTTATCTACCAATACATAATCCAACAAACTACTGTCATTTCGCCCTACATCATATCTTGTATACTTATTTATCCTCTTTTTCTTAAAATATGTATTACCTATAACTAAACCCCTTTCTATACAAAGTTCAATCAAAGGGCTCCCATTATCATTTACACCTGGCACCCCAAACTTACCTACCACACCCTCTCTAAAAGTTTCTCCTACTTTAGCATTCAGGTCCCCTACCACAATTACTCTCTCACTTGGTTCAAAGGCTCCTATACATTCACTTAACATCTCCCAAAGTCTCTCTCTCTCCTCTGCATTCCTCTCTTCTCCAGGTGCATACACGCTTATTATGACCCACTTCTCGCATCCAACCTTTACTTTAATCCACATAATTCTTGAATTTACACATTCATATTCTCTTTTCTCCTTCCATAACTGATCATTTAACATCACTGCTACCCCTTCCTTTGCTCTAACTCTCTCAGATACTCCAGATTTAATCCCATTTATTTCCCCCCACTGAAACTCTCCTACCCCCTTCAGCTTTGTTTCGCTTAGGGCCAGGACATCCAACTTCTTTTCATTCATAACATCAGCAATCATCTGTTTCTTGTCATCTGCACTACATCCACGCACATTTAAGCATCCCAGTTTTATAAAGTTTTTCTTCTTCTCTTTTTTAGTAAGTGTTTACAGGAGAAGGGGTTACTAGCCCATTGCTCCCGGCATTTTAGTCGCCTCATACGACACGCATGGCTTACGGAGGAAAGATTCTTTTCCACTTCCCCATGGACAATAGAAGAAATAAAGAAGAACAAGAGCTATTTAGAAAAAGGAGAAAAACCTAGATGTATGTATATATATATATATATGCATGTGCGTGTCTGTGAAGTGTGACCAAAGTGTAAGTAGGAGTAGCAAGATATCCCTGTTATCTAGCGTGTTTATGAGACAGAATTATATCACATAAATGTTAAATCTAAAACCCAATCTAACTTTATTATTTTTTTAAATACACTACCTAACAGAATACTCCATATGACTGAATGTACAACAATGCATGCAACCATATGACCTGTCTTTGTAATACTCACTTGTGCTTTATAGTAATCTGTTTACATTAATGTTTTATCACTGATTTCATCATTGCTTAGTTAATCTTAAGTTAATTTTAAGCCAGCCCGTAATGCTATGCATAGTATAAGTGGCTTTGGCATGCTGCTCTTATCTGTATTTTTTTGTACCCCTGTATGTGTGCTCAAATTGTAAATAAATAAATAAATAAATAAATAAATTGTGATAGGCAAATAAGCTGTAGTGTTGATATTAGCGTAATAATAAAGCATATTCTCCTGCATCATGAGACTGAGTTCATGGCAACCGACAGTGGCTTCAAAGCCACCTTATATTTAATGGATAATGTACTGTGTCAGTGCTTTACATAATGAGAAGCATTTCTTTTATTTATTGGAACTATGGCTAGGGCTAAAAGTAAGCAGGTTAAAACAATAAATGGAGAAAAAGAAATTGGAATGACTTATGCAGCAAGTAGCACCACCAAACAGTACCAGCAGGTTGGTGTGGCAACCCTGGAAATTGGAAATTATGCTAGCCAAAATTAGTGCCGAATAACTGAAGGAACCGAATAACTGATTGCCGGATTTGTGATGGCGGACCTGTAGTGGTTGATGTTTTTGTTCAGTAAATGTATAAAAGAGGGGAAGGTACCTAGGGATTGATAGAGAGCATGCATAGTTTTTTTATATAAAGGGAAGGTAGAAAGTTGAAAGTAAACATAGATAAGAGTAAGGTGATGAGGGTATCAAACAATTTAGATAAAGAAAAATTACATATCACATTGGAGAGAAGGAGCGTGGAAGAAGTGAATGTTTTCAGATATTTGGGAGTTGACTTGTCAGCAGATGGGTTTATGAAAGATGAGGTTAACCATAGAATTGATAAAAAAAGGTGAGTGGTGTGTTGAGGTATCTGTCGTGTCTGAAGGCCATGTGTGGTGTAAATATTATGCAAAGAATTTGTAGTGTGGAAATTAGGAGGAGGTGTGGAGTTGGTAAAAGTATTAGTCAGAGGGCTGAAGAGGGGCTGTTGAGGTGGTTTGGTCATTTAGAAAGAATTGAACAAAGTAGAATGACGTGCAGAGCGTATAAATCTGTAGGGGAAGGTAGGCGGGGTAGGGGTCATCCTAGAAAAGGTTGGAGGGAGGGGGTAAAGGAGGTTTTGTGGGTGAGGGGCTTGGACATTCAACAATCATGCATGAGCATATTAGATAGGAGTGAATGGAGACAAAAGATTTCGGGACCTGATGAGCTGTTGGAGTGTGAGCAGGGTAATATTTTGTGAAGAGATTCAGGGAAACTGGTTAGCTGGACTTGAATCCTGGAAATGGGAAGTACAGTGCCTGCACTTTAAAGGAGAGTTTTGGGATATTGGCAATATGGAGGGACTTCTGAACTGTCGCATCTGAGCGCCTCTGCAGAGACAGTGATAATGTATGAATGATGGTGAAAGTGTTGAATGATGATGAAAGTATTTTTCTTTCTTTTCAAGTTTTTTTTTTTTTTTTTTTTTTTTTTTTTAACCTTGCCTCAGTGGGAAATGGCCAGTTTGTTGAAAAAAAAAAAAAAATATATATACAGTGGACCCCCGGTTAACGATATTTTTTTACTCCAGAAGTATGTTCAGGTGCCAGTACTGACCGAATTTGTTCCCATAAGAAATATTATGAAGTAGATTAGTCCATTTCAGACCCCCAAACAAACACGTACAAACGCACTTACATAAATACACTTACATAATTGGTCGCATTCGGAGGTAATCGTTATGCGGGGGTCCACTGTATATATATATATATACAGTGGACCCCCGCATAGCGAACGCCTTGCATAGCGAACAATCCGCATAGCGAACGCTTTGTTCGCTAAAATTTTGCCCCGCATAGTGGACAAAAACCCGCTCAGCGACCTTCGTCCGAGACGCGTCCAATGTGCGCCCTCAGCCAGCCTCACATGTGCCGCCCGTCCCATTGTTTACCAGCCAGCCTCCGCGGTAACATTCAAGCATACACTCGGAATATTTCGTATTATTACAGTGTTTTCGGTGCTGTTTGTGGAAAATAAGTGACCATGGGCCCCAAGAAAGCTTCTAGTGCCAACCCTACACCTCAAAGGGTAAGAATACCCATTGAAATGAAGAAAGAGATCATTGATAAGTATGAAAGTGGAGTACGTATCACCGACCTGGTCAGGTTGTACAAGAAACCAAAATCAACCATCGCTTCTATTGTGGGCAAGAAAACAGCAATCAAGGAAGCTGTTGTTGCCAAAGGTTTAACTGTGTTTTCGAAACAAAGATCGCAAGTGATGGAAGATGTTGAGAGACTCTTATTGGTGTGGATAAATGAAAAACAGCTAGCAGGAGATAGCGTCTCTCAAGCGATCATATGTGAAAAGGCTAGGAAGTTGCATGACGATTTAATTAAAAAAATGCCTGCAACTAGTGATGATGTGAGTGAATTTAAGGCCAGCAAAGGTTGGTTTGAGAGATTTAAGAAGCGTAGTGGCATCCATAGTGTGATACGGCATGGTGAGGCTGCCAGTTCGGACCACAAAGCGGCTGAAAAATATGTGCATGAATTCAAGGAGTACATAGAAACTGAAGGACTGGAACCTGAACAAGTGTTTAATTGTGATGAAACAGGCCTGTTCTGGAAGAAAATGCCAAGCAGGACCTACATTACTCAGGAGGAAAAGGCACTCCCAGGACATAAGCCTATGAAAGACAGGCTTACTTTGTTGATGTGTGCCAATGCTAGTGGTGATTGCAAAGTTAAGCCTTTATTAGTGTATCACTCTGAAACTCCCAGAGCGTTCAGGCAAAAGAATGTCCTCAAGGATAATTTGTGTGTGCTGTGGAGGGCAAACAGTAAGGCATGGGTCACTAGGGAATTTTTCTATAACTGGTTACACCATGCATTTGCCCCCAATGTGAAAGATTACCTAACTGAAAAGAAATTAGACCTTAAGTGCCTCCTGGTGTTAGACAATGCCCCTGGTCATCCTACAGACGTGGCAGAGCGACTTTATGGGGACATGAGCTTCATTAAGGTGAAGTTTTTGCCTCCTAATACCACTCCTCTCCTGCAGCCCATGGACCAGCAGGTCATTTCCAACTTCAAGAAACTGTACACAAAAGCTCTGTTTCAAAAGTGCTTTGAAGTGACCACAGACACTCGATTGACTCTAAAAGAGTTTTGGAAGGATCACTTTAATATCCTCAATTGTGTAAACCTTATAGGTAAGGCTTGGGAGGGAGTGACTAAGAGAACCTTGAACTCTGCTTGGAAGAAACTGTGGCCAGAATGTGTAGACAAAAGGGATTTTGAAGGGTTTGAGGCTAACCCTGAGAGGAGTAGTATACCAGTTGAGGAATCAATTGTGGAATTGGGGAAGTCCTTGGGGGTTGGAGGTTAGTGGGGAGGATGTGGAAGAGTTGGTGGAGGAGGACAATGAAGAACTAACCACTGATGAGCTGATAGATCAACTTCAAGAGCAAGAGGCCAGACCTGGGGAAACTGGTTCAAAGGAGGGGAGAGAGAAATTGAAGGAATTGCCTACTTCAAAGATTAAGGAAATGTGTGCAAAATGGCTTGAAGTGCAAACCTTTTTTGATGAAAATCACCCTCACACAGCTATTGCAAGCCGTGCTGGTGACTGTTACAATGACACTGTTGTGAACCACTTTAGACAAATCATAAAGGAACGAGAGGTACAGGCCACTATGGACAGATATGTTGTGCGAAAGAAGTCCAGTGACTCTGAAGCTGGTCCTAGTGGCATTAAAAGAAGAAGGGAAGTAACCCCAGAAAAGGACTTGCTACCTCAAGTCCTAATGGAAGGGGATTCCCCTTCTAAACACTAACACTCACTCTCCCCTCCTCCCATCCCATCAATCATCACCAGATCTTCAATAAAAGTAAGTGTCATGTAATTGTGCATGCCTTTTTCAGTTTGTGTGTACTAAAATTAACATTTTTTTGTGGTAAAAAAAATTTTTTTTCATACTTTTGGGTGTCTTGCACGGATTAATTTTTTTTTTATTTTTATTATCACACCGGCCGATTCCCACCAAGGCAGGGTGGCCCGAAAAAGAAAAACTTTCACCATCATTCACTCCATCACTGTCTTGCCAGAAGGGTGCTTTACACTACAGTTTTTAAACTGCAACATTAACACCCCTCCTTCAGAGTGCAGGCACTGTACTTCCCATCTCCAGGACTCAAGTCCGGCCTGCCGGTTTCCCTGAATCCCTTCATAAATGTTACTTTGCTCACACTCCAACAGCACGTCAAGTATTAAAAACCATTTGTCTCCATTCACTCCTATCAAACACGCTCACGCATGCCTGCTGGAAGTCCAAGCCCCTCGCACACAAAACCTCCTTTACCCCCTCCCTCCAACCCTTCCTAGGCCGACCCCTACCCCGCCTTCCTTCCACTACAGACTGATACACTCTTGAAGTCATTCTGTTTCGCTCCATTCTCTCTACATGTCCGAACCACCTCAAGAACCCTTCCTCAGCCCTCTGGACAACAGTTTTGGTAATCCCGCACCTCCTCCTAACTTCCAAACTACGAATTCTCTGCATTATATTCACACCACACATTGCCCTCAGACATGACATCTCCACTGCCTCCAGCCTTCTCCTCGCTGCAACATTCATCACCCACGCTTCACACCCATATAAGAGCGTTGGTAAAACTATACTCTCATACATTCCCCTCTTTGCCTCCAAGGACAAAGTTCTTTGTCTCCACAGACTCCTAAGTGCACCACTCACTCTTTTTCCCTCATCAATTCTATGATTCACCTCATCTTTCATAGACCCATCCGCTGACACGTCCACTCCCAAATATCTGAATACGTTCACCTCCTCCATACTCTCTCCCTCCAATCTGATATTCAATCTTTCATCACCTAATCTTTTTGTTATCCTCATAACCTTACTCTTTCCTGTATTCACCTTTAATTTTCTTCTTTTGCACACCCTACCAAATTCATCCACCAATCTCTGCAACTTCTCTTCAGAATCTCCCAAGAGCACAGTGTCATCAGCAAAGAGCAGCTGTGACAACTCCCACTTTGTGTGTGATTCTTTATCTTTTAACTCCACGCCTCTTGCCAAGACCCTCGCATTTACTTCTCTTACAACCCCATCTATAAATATATTAAACAACCACGGTGACATCACACATCCTTGTCTAAGGCCTACTTTTACTGGGAAAAAATTTCCCTCTTTCCTACATACTCTATTTCCATTATTTCTTATGGGGAAAATTAATTCGCATAGCGAACATTTCGCATAACGACCAGCCCTCTTGCACGGATTAAGTTCGCTATGCGGGGGTCCACTGTATATATATATACAGGAGGGCCCCACTTATACGGCGGGTTAGGTTCCAGGCTACCGCCGTAAAGCGAAAACCGCCGTAAAGTGGAACACCCTTTTTTTCCACTTACAAATGCATACAAACACTAGATAACAAGTTTACACTAACATATATTAAGTTAGCAATAGAACCAGGCATCAAAAAACAATAAAAAAGTACAATACACACATAGTGTACTCATTACTTACCTTAAAATATTTATAGTCTAGGGTGAGACAAGTAGTATTTATTGTAAGAAATCAAGTGTGGTATGTATGGTAGTCAGCCAGGCTACTTTACCAGGCCACCCCACCCACACATACAATTCTATGATATTTAAGCATCCCAGAGCGATAAAATGTATATACAGTTCACTCATTACTTACCTTAAAATATAGGGTGAGATGAGTAGTATTTATTGTAAAAAGTCAAGTGTGGTATGTATGGTAGTCAGCCGGGCTACCATACCAGGCCAACCCACCTACACATAATATTCTATTACATTTAAGCATCCCAGAGCGATAAAATGTATATGCAGTTCACTCATTACTTACCTTAAAATATTTGTAGTCTTAATGTAGGGTCAGGAGTAAGTAAATGAGATAAAACGAATAAATGAGAGAGAGAAAGAATGAGTGCATGAGAGAGGACAAGCGCAGAGTTATGTAAACAAACCAGGCGAAGGTAAGTTTTGTAAACGAAGTGTACACGTCTGGTTTGTGTACAAGTTACATTGTGTACAGGTTGTCTCTACATTGATACGGTAGAATAAATAAAGAAGAACACTCCCATTCTCATGTAACATCATTTTGAGAAGAAATGATGCTCTGAGTGAAGGCAATGGAAATAAGTCACTCTGACTTTTTTGGGTTATCCTAGGTTCTCTACACATATGTTGTTATGTATGATAATCTATGTAACTGTATTTGTGTATACCTGAATAAACTTACTTACATACATACGAAAGGAATAATTTTCTACAGTTACCCCCAGTAACACATTTTCTCTTATGTTAGATTAAAGAAAATGTTATTCTTGGCATCACTTGTACAAGTTATCTGGCTACCACATCTCATATTTATGTTTATTTATTCTATTGTAGGGTGTATTTATCATCTTTTTATGTTATGTATCGTGTTTATTATATAATTTTGAAAAAAATATCATGGATGGATTAATGAAAATGTGTATTTAACGTAATATACGACATTTAAATGAGACTCGATGATTATTATTATCATTACTAATTTGACGTCTGGAGACATAAGACACTCTTACTGAACCATACCCCCGGCCGGGATTGAACCCGCGGTCATAGAGTCTCAAAACTCCAGCCCGTCGCGTTAGCCACTAGACCAGCTAGCCACAATAAGATTCATCCAACTAGGTATATTTCTACACCATAGGAAAGTTAGCACAGGCACCTCTGTGACCACAAATGCAAGTTTTTACAGACGAATCTCCAGCTAGCGTGGCCGTGACGAACTCTAGCTCAAGTCCCTTCACTGCCGTCAACATGACTCAAGAAATCGTAATGACACGATTGCAAATAAACCATACCCCCGGCCGGGATTGAACCCGCGGTCATAGAGTCTCTATGACCGCGGGTTCAATCCCGGCCGGGGGTATGGTTTATTTGCAATCGTGTCATTACGATTTCTTGAGACACTCTTACTGATTTTAATGTGTACCTGCATGCCAGCACAGTATGTAAGTTTATTTAAGTACAGGTGTACATAAGTATAATTATCAGAGTATATATAAAATATGAAATAACTTTTAAAAACATTTGAAATTTTGGAGTTTCCAGACAAAATGGAGAGACTTAGTGCTTACTGAGCTCACGAAGAATGTAAACAAACAGGGTGGGGCGCGGTGACCATATTAGAAAGTCAGGTGGGGGGAGCTGTATAGCGAGTTTTGGTCATAATTTGAAATGACCGTATTAGGGGAATGCCGTAAAGTGAAATGCCGTAAAGCGGGGCCCTGCTGTATGTATATGTCTTACGAGCCAATGTTTCCGACGTATTAATACACGTAAATTCTAGCGGCTTCAAATCAAGCAGGAGAAAACTGGTAGGCCCACATGTGAGAGAATAGGTCTGTATGGTCAGTGTGCACCATATGAAAAAAATTCTGCGACGCGCAGTGCATAATGAGAAGAATAAAACTCCGACCATTTTTTTTGGATTAAAACGCCGACTTTGAGGTGTATTTTCATATAGTATTTTCATTGTATTCTCGTTTTCATGGTCTCACGTGATAAAATGAAAAACATATTACAGAAATAGAGATGATTTTGATTAGTTTCACGATGAAAACGACCTTGAAATTGAGCTCAAAGTTGCGGAAATGTTCGATTTTTACCAGTGTTCAAGAGTAAGCAAATCACACCACACGTCCAGTACACGTCAAATGGGGAGTCTAATATTCCTTCACTAGTGCACTGATATTATTTTTACCATTTTTACAATAATGCAGTAGTCTGCATAACAGTAAATGTTTTATTTTTTGTATGAATAAAAAATCAAAATAGAAAGCAATAATAATATAAGAGGGGCCTAGAGATGTGACCATTGAACAGAGGATATGTTATTTTAGTGCCAAGAATGTCTACATTGTTTATTCTGGATCCTATTTTGAAATTCGCATCTTTTTTAGTTTGCATGAAATTGGCCAAATTGCCAGTTTCTGACCACTTTATTGGGTAATTCAAATCGGTAAATGGGTGGTTTCTTGTATGCAATTGATAGAAAAAATGGTGCTGTAAAGAAATAGCTATGAGTTTGGTCAACTGGAACAACGGAATTGGCCAGAAATAGGGCTCAAAGTCGGCAAAATGGCCGATGCGTATGTGTCGCCGAGACCGCTAACTTCGCGGGAGCATAATTCCGTGAGTTTTCAACCAAATTTCGTACTTTTGGTGTCATTACCATCGGGAAAAGATTCTCTGTCATTTCATAAGATTTTTTTTTTTTTTCCAGAATTTATCGACATAGAATGACAGTTTCAGAAAGGGGCCTGTGACAGTCAAAGGGTTAAGGCCAGCAAAGACTGGTTTGAGAGATTTAAGAAGTGTAATGGCATACACAGTGTGGTAAGACATGGCAAGGCCTTCAGTTCTGACAAAAATGTGGCTGAAAAATATGTTGAGGAATTCAAGGGGTACATAGAAGCTGAACAATTCAAACCCCAACAGTTGTTCAATTGTGACAAAACAACCCTCTTTTGGAAGAAAATGCCAAGGACCTACATCATGCATGAGGAAAAGGCATTACCAGGACACAAGCCTATGAAAGACAGGCTAACTCTCATGTTCTGTAGCAATGCTAGTGGGGATTTCAAAGTGAAGCCTTTACTGTTGTATCACTCTGAAAATCCCAGAGTGTTCAAGAAAAACAGTGTTGCCATGAGCAAATTTTGTGATGTGGAAGGCAAACAGTAAGGCATGGATCACTTGGGACATTTTCCTTAATTGGTTCAGTGAAGTGTTTGGCCCCAGTGTGAAGAAATACCTCCTGGAAAATAAATTGGAACTCAAGTGCTTCCTGGTAATGGATAGTGCTCCAGCTCATCCTCCAGACTTGGAAGAGCAAATGGTGAAGGAGTTTCATTTTATCACAGTGAAGTTCTTGCGAGTTGAGGCACCTCATCAACAAGGCAGGTTGGTGCCACTCAGAACTCTCGACCCGGCACAGGTCATAGCAGCTCTCCTTACTTGCACAGTATCCCTACGATCCCCGTTGGGGAGGGGAACCTCTACCATCTCCACGATGTCTCATCTTGTGAGAATTAAGCCCAAGTCTGCTGTCGTCAATGACGCCACGAAGCTTGAGCTTGCAGCTTCTCTCAACACTTTTATTCACGCAAAGTTCTCCAAGATCACGTCACTGAAAAAAGCTTTCATCATCACTTTTCTCGATGATACTGAAGCTGACAAGGTGCTTACACCTACTGCCATGAAGACCTTAGAAGACCGAGGCTTTACCATCTCTACATCACCATACATGCTTGCAAAATGTTCAGTGTTTATGAAACGTCTTGACAAGCTGATCACGAACATGGCCATCCAGGAAATTACTACATCACTTGAAGACCTCAACACCTGGGCCAAGATTGACAATGTAGTGAAGATCCCCAACGCTTCCTCAATGCTCAAGGTCACATTCCTGGACGTTACCATGACGACCAGAGCACTGTCTGATGGCCTGGCCATCTTTTACTACTACATCAACCCTCGACAGATTGAACCTGAACGCTTCACATACATAACACCTTGCTGGACATGTTACTCATACAGTCACTCTACTGCCGACTGCCACGTGAAGAATAAGAAGATATGTTCCACCTGTGGGTCTGCAGGACACGATTTTCGTTCTTGCACTTCCACTGCTGCTCCCACTTGCATCAACTGTAAGAGTGATCACCATACTCTTGCAGCCAAGTGTCCAGTGCGAAAGGATATCCTTTCTAAGAAACTAAAGGAAGAAACAGAGAAGTCATCTGGAACCTCTCCTACATACGCTGCAATTGCCAAGATTCAATCTACAACATCCAAGATTCTACAAGCTACTCAACAGTCGTCTCCAAGAATACTTCAAGCATCTACTCAGCCCGCCTCCACCGTCATCACTCCTCCAACATGTGACGTAACCAAGATCCACTACTGTTTATTATACGCTCACATGCAGAACATGGCTGTACCTGGATCATTTAACTCTACCATCAACGAGTTATTTGCATTAAATAACATGCCTTCATTTACATTTCCCGCATCTCCACCTTCTGAAGAAATTCTCAAATTTACCAAAAACTTAATCGCCAACTCTTTTGCAGAAGTTCCATCAACACCACCAAATAGTGACGTCAATCCAACAACGACCAATGAGAAGCCTCCACTGCCACCACCTCTCACTGAATCCAACCAATCAGAAGCCTTACCACCAGAAACATCTTCTAATTCGTCTACTGAAGTTGAAAACGAAGCAACACCACCTTCCTCTACTCCACCACCGCCTTCTCTACTTAGCTCACGTCGATTAACTGGAACACCATGCTTTAAACATAAAGGACTCGTATTCTACACCACGAGGCTATACCCTGCAAGCATGACTCGCCTAGAACTCATCCAACATCTCCAAGACAACACTGTATCGTACCAAAGCGAAGAAAGACCACTCCCTACCTACAACCAGATACTCCACCACCTCCAAACCAATGAAGACTACTACAGCTCTCCCATAAGTGTGATACAACTCTCTCGAAAACAATATACCGCACTGGTAAACGGTTTAAGACCATAACCAACTCATCCTGCTTGCTGCCTTCTGACACTCCCAGCTCCTACCACTGCCTTCGCCATCCTCTCCTAGTGAGCCAAGCAATGACATCAGTCAAGCCTCTCTATCTACGTCTCCAGTACTTTTGTACCACATGTCCCAAAGTGGTTGGGCCACTTGCCTTGATTCCTCCTCTTCCCCTCCTCCCCATCCTTTTCCAGTTATTTCCATCCTTCCTTATCCTTCTTCCTTCCCATCTTACGACAGCTCTCGTCGTCCTCGATCCGATCGATCCGAAGTTCTTGCCCCCTAATACCACTCCTCTCTCCAGCCCATGGACCAGCAGGTCATTTCAAACTTCAAAAAACTGTACACCAAAGCAGTGTTTCGAAAGTGCTTTGAAGTGACCTCAGACACTGAATTGACCCTAAGAGAGTTCTGGAAAGATCACTTCAATATCCTCCATTGCATAAACCTTATAGGTAAGGCTTGGGAGGGAGTGACTTCCAGGACTTGGAACTCTGGAGAAAATTTTGGCAACAGTGTGTACAAGAGAGGGATTTTGAAGGGTTTGGGGCTGACCCTGACGAGCCTATGCCAGTTTTGGAAGGTACTGTGGCATTGGGTAAGTCCATGGGGTTGGAGGTGAGTGGCGAGGATGTGGAAGAGTTGGTGGAAGACCTCAGGGAAGAGCTAAACACTGAAGAGCTGCAAGAGTTTCACCTGGAGTAGCAACAGACCACAGCTCAGGAAATTGCTTCAGAGGAGGAAGAGAGATTGAGGAAGGTGCCTTCTTCAAAGATTAAGGACATTTGTGCAAAGTGCAAACATTTATGGATGAAGTTCACCCTGACAAAGCTGTTGCAGGCTGTGTTGACAGCATGTACAATGACAGTGTTGTGTCCCATTTTAATAGACATTATAAAGAAATGCCAGATACAGACCTCTCTGGAACAGTTTTTTGTGCGACAAGGGTCCAGTGACTCTCAAGCTGGTCCTAGTGGTATTAACCCATAAACGGTCCAAACGTATATACATGTATACGTTTTTACCGCTAGTGCCCCAAACTTATATGTACGTTTCATGTGTCCTACATTTAACATTGCCACGATAAGCCTGAGTCGCCTAAACATGTGAGAATGGGTGTGAGCACTCACTGTGCACCATATTAAAATAATTCGGGGTGCCTGGGTACCATATGCTCTTTTTTCCTATTAAAAAACAACAATGTTTTTTTTTCCTCAAAAAAGTTGGGGCAGTACGGTAGTGAACGTATATATACGTTTGGACCGTTTATGGTTTAAAAAAAAAAGAAGGGAAATAACCCCAGAAAAGGACTTGCTACCTAGAGTCCTTATTTTTCCTGCATGGTGTCTCTCTTCTCCATCAAATTGGGAAACAAAGATAAGTACTTTTTATAGGTAATTATTACAGCATTGAGGAAATAAGTTATTATTAAATTATAATTTTTTTAATACACTGGCCATCTCCCACCATGGCAGGGTGACTCAGAAAAAGAAAAACAAAAGTTTTCCTTCTTTCCACATTCAGTAATTTATGAAGGAGAAGGGGTTACTAGCCCTTTGCTTCTGGCATTTTAGTTGCCTCTTATCACACACATCTTACAAAAGAAAGATTCTTCTTTGCCTCCCCATGGAGTAAATGATAATATTAAGATCAGATATGGTAACCATTTTTTGGTTTATAAAAATAAAAGTGTATATGTAACTTGTACATTTACACTTTAAAGTAACAAAATAATTTTATTCCATTTCACAGTTATCGAAACCTGCTGGACAGTTTGCGTCTGTGGAATGAGCGTGCTCAGTTGGATGTTATAATGAATGATAACAAACATGCAGAGAGACCACCTCAGCATATTTACATCACATGCAACTTTTGTAAGAAAGGCATTTCTGCATACATCCAAGCTCCTGGACGACCAAGAAATCCATATGCTAGATTTGGCACTGGATCTGCAAATAAATCTAAGGTAATAAATATTTTAGTTGCTTTCAAAATCTCATTTCATTTGTCATTTTTTTTGTAATGGTTTGTAATTTTTATCCCATATCATATCATTTTATGATTTCCATTCTGTTTTTGGGGTGAATGTAGAGGCAGTAAAATTTTATCTGCCATTCTGACAAAATAAATGTGAGAATTGTTCTCTTATTATTAACCTTCTCTTAGCTGGAGACTTCACTATCAACCTTGGCCTACCAGATGATCAGCCTGTAACTGATTTCATCAATAATATGAACAACACACTTCTCATACCAACAATAACTAAACCAACCAGGCTGACTGAGACAAGTGCAACTATAATTGACCACATACGAACCAATATACTAGCCCCCATTAAGTCAGGGATAATCACAGACAGCACTACAGACCACTACCCCACCTTCCTCTTAACAAACATTAGTAAACCACCACTGGAATACAACAAAGTTTCATTTAGACTCCATGACGAGGCCTCAATAAGTAATTTCACAGCAGACCTAGAGACTGTTGACTGGCCTACAGAATTCTCCAAGGTCAATAGTATTGATGATTTGACAGACATTTTTCTTAATAAATTACTTAGACTATACAACAAACATAGTCCTGTAAAAACAAAACAGATCACGAATAAACGGCTTAGCTGCCCATGGCTAACCAGCAGCATTCTGAAATCCATTGTTAAGAAACACCAATATGAAAAGCAATATAGACAGGGCTTAATACACAAAGATATTCTTGAACACTGCTCATCAGTTCTCACCAAACTAATAAAAAAAAGCCAAACAGTTGCACTACTCCAGCAGATTCACTGAAACAAGAGGAGATATAAAATAGACCTGGAAAACACACTCCCAGATTCTGGGGACCCACAAACTGAAAAAAAAAAAAAAAAGAATATTGTCCTAACTAAACCTAATGAAACACAACTGCATCCCAATGATACAGTTAACAAGATAAACGACTTCTCAACCATAGGATCTGATCTCGCCAGTAAAATCCCAAGTACCAACGCTCGTGCCGGTGACTACCGAGATGGGAATTTCCCAAATTCCTTCTGTCTTGTACCAACTGAGCCCATGGAAGTCACCACGATTATAAAGTCACTTAAAAATAACTCAGGGAATCTGTCTCACGTCCCACCATTATTGTACAAGCGAGCGGCCCATGTCCTTTCGCATGCTATTACATTATTTTTTAACAAGTCACTAGAAACTAGCACTTTCCCGACACTACTCAAGACAGCAAGGGTTACACCAGTACATAAAGGTGGTGATCTTACAGATGTAAACAACTATGGGCCAATATCAAACTTACCATTGCTATCCAAAATCTTCAAGAAACTCATGCACAGGAGACTTCATTTATAACAGCACAAAACATACTCAGCCCCTGCCAATTTGGCTTCAGAAAAAATAAAAGCACTAATGATGCAATTATAAAAATGCTAGATCTGCTTTACACAGCATTGGAAAATAAGGAATATCCACTAGGACTTCTTATTGACCTAAGAAAAGCTTTTGACACAGTAGACCATGGCATCCTACTCCATAAACCTGACCATTATGGTATAAGAGGCCATGCGCTTGCATATTTCAAATCCTACCTTACTAATAGGTATCAGTATGTCACCATTAAAGACACCGCCTCATCAGCACGGCCACTTGATACTGGAATGCCACAGGGAAGTGTCCTTGGTCCCCTGCTCTTCCTCATGTACATCAGTGATCTTCCCAATGTATCCCAACACCTGAAACCCATTCTCTTTGCTGATAATACGAATTATGTCATCTCCCACCCAAATCTTGCCACCCTCAACACCATTGTTAACCCTTTGACTGTCGCAACCCCCAATCCTGAGGTGTCTCCTGGTGTCGCAAAATTTAAAAAAAAAAAAATTATTTTTTCTTATGAAATGATAGAGAATCTTTTCCCGATTGTAATGACACCAAAAAAACGAAATTTGATGGAAAACTGACGGAATTATGCTCTCGCGAAGTTAGCGACCTCGGTGCTGTTTACAAATCGGCGGTTTCGCCCAATTTGAGCCCAATTTTCGGCTAATTCCATTGTTCCAGTCGCCCAAACTCATAGCTATTTCTTTAGAACTCCATTTTTTCTATCGTTTGAGTACAAGAAACTGCCCATTTACCGATTTCAACTACCTAATAATGTGGTCAGAAATTTGCAATTTGGCCAATTTCACGAAAACTAAAAAATATGACAATTTCAAAATAAGGTCCAGAATGAACAATGCAGACATTCCTGGCTCTAAAATAACATTTTCTTTGTTCATCAGTCATGTCTCCAGGCCCCTCTGATATTACTGTTGCTTTCTATTTTGAATTTTTATTCAAACAAAAAATAGAAGACTTACTATTATGCAGACTACTGCAATACTGTAATAATTGTATAAATAACATCAACCCATTCATGACTGCATATTAGAATGGCTAGTTGGACATTTATTGGACAATGGCATCATTTGTTTACTTTTGAACATTGGCAAAAATCAAACATTTCCCCTACTTTGAGCTCCATTTCTAGGTTCTTTTTATAGTAAAATCAATCAAAATTACCTCTATTTCTATAATATGTTTTCCATTCTATCAATTGAGACCAAGAAAACGAGAATACAACCATAAATACTATACGAAAATAGACCACAAAGTCGGCATTTTTATTAAAAAAAATGGTCGGAGTTTTTTTTTTCTCATTATGCACTGCGTGCTCCAGGATTTTTTTTATATGGTGCACACTGACCACACAGACCCATTCTCTCACATGTGGGCCTACCAGCTTTCTCCTGCTTGATTTGAAGCCGCTAGAATTTATGAGTATATATACGTCAAACACGGTACCTCGTAAGACGTATATATACGGCCGCGACAGTCAAAGGGTTAACAAGGAGCTGCTCAAAATATCTACTTGGATGACTGCCAATAAACTTACACTTAACACTGACAAACCCTACTATATTATGTTTGGTAGCAGAGCAGGTGTTGCACAACACAAACATTAAGATCAACAATACTCTAATTGCCAGACATAATGAGGGCAAATTCCTAGGCCTGTACCTCGACAACAACCTGAATTTCAGCACCCATGTCCAACACACAACAAAAAAAGTATCCAAAACGGTTGGGATCCTCTCCAAGATATGATACTACGTGCCACGATCTACCCTTCTCACACTATACCATTCACTCCTTTATCCATACCTCCCTCTTCAAGGGGGCTCCTTGGCGTGGTGAAGAGGCTCTTGGTCTGAGGAATCAGACCTGTCGGTCTCCTTCCTCAGACCGAACCTAATTACCCCCCAATCCCCCGTTCCCTATCCCATCCTCCCCATCCTCCCCTTTTTCCTTTCCTCCTCCTCCTCCCCACCCCTCCCTTTTGCCCTTCCTTTTTTTTTTTTTTCCCACAGGCACGCTAGTTCCTAGGTAGGGGAAAGGGTACCGGGGTCCATCCCATTCCGTTGAGGTTCTTGGTGGTGGCGTAGTTTGCTGTGGAATCTGGATTGCCTGGGGATGTCCCGATCCCTCTCCGGTATCCCGGAGGGTGGCTTTGGGTGTGTCTCGGGCGACGGGTGTATCTCTGGAAGCCTCCTTTCGGATTCCGGGGGTGGTGGCCGAAGGAGGTATGCTTTGTGGCAGATTTCCGGCCGCCCTCTCTTTTGTCCACCGAGGTAGCTCGGCAGATGTGAGGTTGCTATCCCGGATTGCTGGTTTACTGGCATGATGGGTAGGGTATGGCATGGGTTCCATGCTGCATCTGCGCTACTTGCGGTGCTGAGGTCCTCTTGGGCGCGGAGGGAGATTTCTGGCCCTTTCATTCCTCCTAGGAACTATCCCTCCCCGGTCCCCCCTTTTTTTTATTCTTTTTTTTATTTCCTTTCTTCTTTCTTTTTTTTTTCTTAAAAACAAAAACAAAGAAGTAACCTAACCATGGCAGCCCTAGTCCATGAACCTGCTACCCCCGGGCCCCTTCTTGATACCGCACCCCGTTCTGACCCCGCCTCGTCTTTGGACCACTCTTCGGGCACTCCTCATGCCTCTGTACCTCTTGCCGGTGCTGTTTCCTCACCCGCTTCAGGTACTGAGGCCTCGACTGACTCCTTCGATTTATCTGACCTTCACTCTCCTCTGACTATGCTTCCGGCCTCTCCCTCTACTGTGCGGCAATTTTCGAATCGCCAACCCGTTCCACGTCAGACCAACTCTGGTCCCACGCCTAAACGCCAACGACAATTACCTGCTGATGATACTTCTCCACCTTCTCGTTCTTCTCAGAAAAGATCGACACGTCCTTCATTACCTTTCCACACTCAGTTTCAGACTGCACAATGGACTAAATTCTTCACTTTACGACCGACTTCCTCTACTGCCTATCTTTCTGACCACAGTATTGGCAAGGCACTCCTACGCCATGTTGGTAAAGATATTTCTTTTCATGCTCTTAAGAGCGGTACGCACATCATCACCGTACAGAATGCTACCCAGGCTCATGAGCTTTCTCGTCTTTCCCATATCGATACTGTTCCTGTCACTATTGAAAAACATCATTCCCTCAATTCTTGTAGTGGTACCGTCATTCTGCCCCATACCATAGTTCAACAAAATTTCCAGACATGTGGCACTGACATTCTTGAACAGCTGGAACTCCAAGATCTCCCAATCCTCAAGGTAGACACTTATGTTCTTCCTGCCCACGGGCGGAGACGATACCCTAGCAATGTGGCTCATTTAACTTTTGACAGCCGTGAACTCCCATCCTCAGTTTATGTAGCAGGACATCGGTTACAAGTTCGAAAGGTGATCCCTACACCGCAACAGTGTAGAAATTGCTGGCGATTTGGCCATCCAGCGAAATATTGCAGATCTATCGCCGAATGCCCAGTCTGTGGTGCCGATGACCATTCTAATACGTCTTGCAATCGACCTCCCTCTTGCCTTAATTGTCATGAGGCTCACCCTTTGTACTCTCGCCGTTGTCAAGTCTACTTAAACGAGCGGGAAATCCGTTACCTCAAAGAGGCAGAAGGTCCCCCTTATGCCATGGCAGTTTCTCATCTCCGCCTCCAAGGGAGACTACCTCGTGTTTCTTATTCCCGTGTTTCAAAACGTCCCCCCACTTCTGGTATCCCATCTTCTGCACCCACCTCTGTGGTTACCTCTCCCATAGTCACTCCTGTATCTAATTCTTTTGCTGTCCTCGGCTCAGACGTCCCTACTTCAACGCTTCAGTCTGATCTCGCTTCTTCGTGTTCTCTCACACAAGCCTCAGTAGCGACGAGATCTCATATGACACCTCCTCCCAATCGTCCCTCTACTTCTCAAAAGTCAAAAAAAGGTCCGTTAACACCTCCTACCCATCTTCCACCTCCTCATTTTACCTTCCCTGTCTCTGTACCTGGTTCTCCCCCTCTCACTGGCTCTGTTACAAGTGTAGAGGTTCACCCTCCTCCTCATACTGTATCTTCCTCCCCTGTTCCCTCCCAAGTTTCTTCCTCTTCTGCCACCTCCCAGGTTTCTGCCTCTTCTGTCCCCTTCCACGCTTCTCCAGTTCCCTCCACCCTTTCGCCCTCCCCCCTTCCTTGGTAGAGTCCAATACAGTTCCAATCTTTACTCATCCTCCCCCTACCATTTCCAATATTGTCTCCCATACGACGTCTCTGAATTCCGAAACATTTGAAGCAATCTCTGAATATATTGCAGAGACCAAACCATCAATAGACACTGATCCACCCTCCACTCCTTCTCTCTCCTCTGCTCCATCTGCGCAACTCCTTTCTTCACAGTGCACCGTTCCTTCACTGCTTGAACGTTTTCCACTGCCTCCACATGTGGACTTTTCTAACCCCTCTAGTCCATAGGAACCCTTACCTGCAGATTTCAGGTATCTTTATCATTGCCAATCATGGCCTATTTACAGTGGAATATACGCGGCCTCAGGGGTATTCGGGGTGAGCTTCAGATGTTACTCTCCCAGTTTTCCCCTGTTGGTGTTTGCTTACAGGAACCAGAATTACACTCTGCTGTTATCTCTCCCAACTCAGGCTATAATTTATTGTATTCTTCAGATCCTTTTCCTGATGGGACTTTAATGAAAGTGCCCTTCTTCTATGCACTGATATTCCATACCATCAGCTATTTGTTCGTACTTCGCTGCATTACACAGCAGCCCGTATCCACTTGCATAGGTGGTATACGCTCTGTTCTTTATATCTCTCTCCTTCTCGGGCATTATCTATTCCAGATATTGCCTTGTTTCATCATTACCGCCACCGATTCTGTTACTTGGTGATTTTAATGCCCACCATTTCCTCTGGGGGGGGGGGTCTTACTGTGATTCCCGTGGCATTCAGTTAGAGGCTTTTCTTGCCACCCACCCCCTCCATGTTTTAAATACAGGTACTCACACCCATTTTGATCCTCGGACTCACACTCTCTCTTGCATCGATCTCTCAGTCTGCTCTTCCTCCACCGCATTAGACTTCACTTGGTCTGTTCTCCCAGACTTACATGACAGTGATCATTTCCCAATCATTCTTACTTCCCCTTCATATTCACCACCTCTTCGCATCCCACGCTGGCAATTTGATCAGGCAAATTGGAACCTTTACTCTCACCTAACTGTTTTTAGAGAGGGTCCTTCTTCGTCCTCCATCGATGAGCTTTTACACCTCTTCTCGTCCTCCGTTTTAACAGCTTCTCATTCTATACCCAAAACTTCGGGCAGGCATTCTCAGAAATGCATGCCTTGGTGGTCTCCTGCTTGTGCTCGTACAGTACGTTTGAAACGCGCTGCATGGGGCAGGTACCAGTACAATAGAACCACAGAGAGACTTCTTGATTTTAAGCAGAAGCGTGCGATCGCTCGCCGTGTCATCCATGACGCTAAACGCACTTGCTGGCGAGATTATGTCTCCACCATCACCTCTACTTCCTCGATGAGTGCAGTCTGGAAAAAAGTATGAAAACTGAGTGGTAAATATTCTCATGACCCAGCTCCTGTTCTGCGGGTTGCCGGTGTTGAAATAGCAAACCCACTAGATGTTGCCAATGAAATTGGCAATCATCTGGTCCGTATTTCTCAGGGACTCCATCTATGCCCCTCATTTCTTTCCTCAAAGTCTGCCAGAGAGTTAGCACCCTTGGACTTTTCTTCTCTCAGAGAAGAACAGTATAATGTGCCTTTTACACTTCAAGAACTGGAGGCAACACTCTCAGCTTGCCGATCATCGGCAGCTGGGCCCGACGACATTCATATTCGTATGCTACAACATTTACATCAGTCAGCCCTTGCAGTCCTATTACGCCTTTACAATCTTATTTGGTCACAAGGAGTTCTTCCACAGCTGTGGAAATCCGCCATTGTTCTCCCTTTCCGCAAACCAGGCACTACGGGACATGAAACCTCCCACTATCATCCCATTGCTCTTATCAGTGCAGTTTGCAAAGTAATGGAACGCCTAGTAAATAGACATTTAGTGTGGTATTTAGAGACACACAACAGTCTCTCCACTCGTCAATATGGCTTTCGTAAGGGACGTTCTACCATAGACCCCTTACTACTCTTGGATACATATGTTCGTAATACCTTTGCGAATAACCACTCAGTTATTGCCATATTTTTTGACCTTGAGAAGGCATATGACACATCTTGGAGGTATAATATTTTAGCCCAAGCCCACTCCTTAGGCCTTCGAGGCAATCTACCATCCTTCCTTAAGAACTTTTTAACTGACAGGCATTTCCGTGTTCAGGTTAATAATGTGCTCTTCCCGGACTTTATCCAAGCTGAAGGTGTCCCCCCAGGGATGTGTTCTGAGCACAACACTTTTTCTCATTGCTATTAATGATTTGACCTCTAGTCTTCCATCAAATATTTGGTCATCACTCTATGTTGATGACTTCACTATTGCCTGTGCAGGCGCTGACTGTCACCTCATTACAGTTTCTCTCCAGCATGCAGTCGACCGTGTTTCCAATTGGGCCACCACACGTGGGTTTAAATTTTCCAGCACTAAAACCCACCAAATTACTTTCACTAGACGCTCTGTCATCTCCGATCATCCTTTGTACCTCTATGGCTCCCGTATCCCTGAACGTGATACAGTCAAGTTTCTGGGCCTCCTCTTTGATCGTAGGTTATCCTGGAAACCTCACATTACCTCTCTGAAGGCAACTTGTCACATCCGGCTGAACCTTCTTAAAACCCTCATCTTTCAGGGGGAGCTGATCGTCGAACCCTCCTTCACCTACATTCCACCCTTATTTTATCGAAACTTGATTATGGTGACCAGATCTATTCAGCGGCATCTCCTGCTACTCTCTCTAGCCTTAACCCTATTCATCACCAAGGATTACGTTTATGCCTTGGTGCTTTTCGCTCTTCCCCTGTCGAAAGCCTCTATGCAGAAGCGAACGTTCCATCCTTATCCGATCGCCGTGATTCCCATTGCCTGCGCTACTATGTACGCTCTCATGATCTCCGCAATCCTTCCATTTATAGAATGGTCACTGATATTAGTAGACATTCTTTATTTGTTCGCCGCCCCTGCTTACTCCGTCCCTTCTCTCTTCGCCTTCATTCGCTCTTGTCTTCTCTTCAACTACCACCTTTCTATGTACATGTAGCATCTCACTTTTCCCTACCCTCCTGGGAAGTTCCAGCTGTTCGAGTCTGTTCTTTCTCCCTCCCTTGCTCGAAAGCCCAACTGTCTACGGTCGCTTCCCGCTCTCTTTTTCTTGACCACTTTCACTCTCATTCTCATGCCATTGCTGTGTACACAGATGGCTCTAAGTCTTCTGACGGCGTAGGATTCGCAGCAGTGTTTCCGGACAGCGTCGTACAAGGGCATTTACTATCTTCGGCTAGTATTTTTACTGCTGAATTATATGCCATCCTTACAGCACTTATCCGTATTGCATCTATGCCTGTGTCATCATTTGTGGTTGTCTCAGACTCCCTTAGTGCTTTACAGGCTATACAAAAATTTGATACACCTCACCCCTTAGTCCTCCGTATCCAACTTTGGCTACGCCGCATCTTTACCAAGCATAAAGATATTGTTTTTTGTTGGGTCCCTGGTCATGTTGACGTACAGGGCAATGAACAGGCAGACACTGCTGTGCGGTCAGCAGTACATGACCTACCAGTTTCTTATAGAGGTATTCCATGTACGGACTATTTTGCTGTAATATCTTCCCACCTTCACACCCGTTGGCAACAACGTTGGTCTACTATGCTCGGCAACAAACTTCAGTCTATTAAACCGAGTATAGGTTACTGGCCGTCTTCTTATCACCAGTGTCGAGGTTGGGAGACTACTCTCTCCCGTCTTCGCATTGGCCATACTCGTCTTACTCATGGATATCTCATGGAGAGGCGTCTTGCTCCTCTCTGTGAGAATTGCCAAGCTCCATTATCAGTCAGCCACATTCTGTTGGACTGCCCACTTTATCAACGAGCACGCAGAATTTACCTCTGTCGTCGTCTTCGCCCCACTGCTCTCTCTTTACCTTCCCTTCTCGCTGATGGACCCACCTTTCATCCGGACTCTCTCATTGACTTTTTGACAACGACTGACTTACTACACAAATTCTGATACTTTCAGCCCTTTCTACTTGAATCTCTTGCTACCCTCTACCCCCGTACTATCCCCTGCCCCGCTGTTTTCTGTAACCTGCTGATCATCCCCCCTCCCTTCTGCCATCCAATTCCCTTGCTTCCTTCCCTACCCTGCAGCACTGTATAGCCCTTGTGGCTTAGCGCTTCTTTTTGATTATAATAATAATAATAACAAACTTCAATCTATTAAACCAAGTATAGGTTACTGGCCGTCTTCTTATCACCAGTGTCGAGGTTGGGAGACTACTCTCTCCCATCTTCGCATCGGCCATAATCGTCTTACTCATGGATATCTCATGGAGAGGCGCCCTGCTCCTCTCTGTGAGAATTGCCAAGCTCCATTATCAGTCAGTCACATTCTGTTGGACTGCCCACTTTACCAACGAGCACGCAGAATTTACCTCCGTCGTCGTCTTCGCTCCGCTGCTCTCTCTTTACCTTCCCTTCTCGCTGATGGACCCACCTTTCATCCGGACTCTCTCATTGACTTTTTGACAACAACTGACTTCACAAATTCTGATACCTTCAGCCCTTTCTACTTCAATCTCTTGCTACCCTCTACCCCCGTACTATCCCCTGCCCCGCTATTTTCTGTAACCTACTGATCATCCCTCCTCCCTTCTGCCATCCAATACCCTCGCTTCCTTCACTACCCTGCAGCGCTGTATAGCCCTTGTGGCTTAGCGCTTCTTTTTTATTATAATAATAATAATAATATCCATACCTCACCTATGCTATTTGTGCTCAGGGATCAACTACAGCAACACACCTAAAGCCAATAATAACCCAACAAAAAGCCGCAGTAAGAATAATCACACAATCCCATCCCAGGCAACACCCCCCCCCCCTCTTCATAGATCTAAACTTACTCACTGTTCAGAACATCCACACTTACTACTGTGCAATCTACATTTACAGAACCTTAAATTCCAATATTAACTCTAACCTTAAATGCTTTTTTGGTAGTTGCGATAGGACCCACAGGCATAACACCAGACACAAACATCTCTATGACATTCCCCGTGTCCGACTAAGCCTTTACAAAAATTCAATATACGTCAAAGGACCTAAAATCTGGAACACCCTACTTGAAAACTCTAGAACTGCAGACACATTCATCACTTTCAAAACTACTGTTAGAAAACATCTCCCTAATACACTCCATCAGCGAACTACATGAAAACCACCTGGTGATTCACACTTAGACTCACACATCACCAAATTGACTATAGGCACAGAAATACGAATCTTAAAATAATGAATCTTAACTAGTCATAAGTTTGCCTGTGATACTCCAATATAGAAACTATATATTGTACCAAAATAAAAGCATTCACATTGCTAAATTTACAAACTGTAATGTAGTTACTTAGCCTTAATACCAACTTGTTCCATAATCTGTAATAATTAAGAGTTATGAATTAATCTTAGCCCGAAATGCCTAGCCATGCTAGGTGTGAGAGTGGCCCCCTCTGTAATTAGTATTTTATAACATATAAACCACACAATATCCTAAAATATGTAAAGCCCTCATTGTAATTTTTATAGAGAATAAACTTGATTTGATTTGATTTGAACTAAAATTTTGGATTAAAAAACCTTTAACAGATGCAAGCATGTCCAAACTGTAGGAAGCCACTCCCTCGTTGTTCTCTTTGTCTGGTACACATGGGAACACCTTCGGGGTGGGGAAGCTCAATACCTAAAAGTTCTGGTGGTGAAGATAATGCAGAAGGTGACTCCAGTACTCCCACCTCAGACACTGCTGTGAGGAGGAGAAAGCTCAGTAACTTCACATCATGGTTTACCTGGTGCCAGACATGCAGGCATGGTGGACATGCACATCATTTGATGGAATGGTTCAAGTAAGTGGGTTTTTAAACACCTTTTTTTCTTGAGATAGGATGACCTAAAGAAAGAAAACACATCATTACTCTTTATCTAGCTATTATAATGGAATTAATCCAGTAGTCATTCTAAATTAAACTAAAACCAGCAGAAAACATACTTAGAAAACCCTCTCTCATTCTAAGGGAAAAAAAGAAAAACATAGATGATTCAGATACTTTCTCAGCCTGTGATCTATTTCTTTCAGTAAACTGGCTGTATCCCACTGAAGCAGGGTGGCCTAAAAAGAAAAACAAAAGTTTCTCTTTTTAACTTTAGTAATGCATACAGGAGAAGGGATTACTAGCCCCTCGCTCCTGGCATTTCAGTTGCCTCTTACGACATGCATGACTTATGGAGGAAGAATTCTGTTCCACTTCCCCACAGAGATAAGAGGAAATAAACCAGAGTAAGGACTAGTAAGAAAATAGAAGAAAACACAGAGGTGTGTAATTTTTTTTTTTTTTTAACAAACCGGCCGTATCCCACCAAGGCAGGTTGGCCCAAAAAGAAAAACGAAAGTTTCTCTTTTTAAATTTAGTAATTTATATAGGAGAAGGGGTTACTAGCCCCTTGCTCCCAGCATTTTAGTCACCTCTTACAACATGCATGGCTTATGGAGGAAGAATTCTGTTCCACTTTCCCATGGGGATAGGAGGAAATAAACAAGAACAAGAACTAGAAAGAAAATAGAAGATAACCAAGAGGGGTGTGTATATATATGCTTGTACATGTATGTGTAGTGTGACCTAAGTGTAAGTAGAAGTAGCAAGACGTACCTGTAATCTTGCATATTTATGAGACAGACAAAAGACACCAGCAATCCTACCATCATGTAAAACAATTACAGGCTTCCATTTTACACTCACTTGGCAGGACAGTAGTACCTCCCTGGGTGGTTGCTGTCTACCAAACTACTACCTACCTCAGCCTGTGATAGCTTTTATTAATTGGAATCAGCTAGCAAGTGACAGCCCTCAAACCCAGTCCAATATTAATAATTCTCTTACAGGTCAATCCCCTAATTTCGTGTCGTTACTGCCATTCACTGCCTCAGAAGAAGACTCCATAACAAAATCACTCACTTGAAGCAATCAACCTCATTTTTTCCTTTCAGGTACAGCTATTCTGTGTAGTACTGTAATTTATTATAATGTAATATTGTACTCTAGTTTATTCTTGGTAGGGTGCGTAACAATACAGCAGACTAAGTCTGCATCATTGGGCGTTTGTTAGTGTCTGGTAGTCGAATGTCTACTTCATTAAAACTTTCAACATGACAGATTTTTGCTAAAGTGGACACCCCCCACCCTCCATCTTACATAACACACACACACAGGCCTTCATATTAAACTCGTGTAGTGCACAGTGGCTTTTCAGACCTGTTAATGGAAGTGACTGTAACCACCACTTTCTGAACTCCTCAGGTTCATCAAATATTTATAACTGATCTTTTTATACTTATTGTTGCATTATGTCTAGGGCAATTATTGTTTCATAGAAATGAAGTCCTGTTAAATAATAAGTGGATAACAAACTTAGGAAATGAAAGATTGGATATCAGATTAGAGGGAGAGTGTGTGGCAGAAGTGAGAATATTCTAATATCTGTGAGTAAACTTGTTAGCAGATGGGTTTATGAAAGACTAGGTGAACCATAGAACTGGCAGGTGAGTGGTGCACTGAAGAGTCTGTGGAGACAAAGAACATTATCCATGGAAACAGAGGGGAATGTATGAGAGTATAGTGGTACCAACCAACACTCTTATATGGATGTTAAGCATGGGTGGTGAAGATTGTAACAAAGAAAAGGCTGGAGTCAGTGAAGATGTCATGTTTGACACCAATGTGTGGTGTGAATATTATGCAGAGAATCCATAGCTTGAAGATTAGAAGGAAGTGCAGGCTTACTAAAAGTATTATCCAGAAGACAAAAGGGTTTTTATGAGGATAGTGAGGCTCAAGTTAGAGTATGTAGGAAAAAGGGAAATTATTTCCCAGTAAAAGTAGGCCTTAGACAAGGATGTGTGATGTCACTGTGGTTGTTTAATATATTTATAGATGGGGTTGTAAGAGAAGTAAATGCGAGGGTCTTGGCAAGAGGTGTGGAGTTAAAAGATAAAGAATCACACATAAAGTGGGAGTTGTCACAGTTACTCTTTGCTGATGACACTGTGCTCTTGGGAGATTCTGAAGAGAAGTTGCAGAGATTGGTGGATGAATTTGGTAGGGTGTGCAAAAGAAGAAAATTAAAAGTGAATACAGGAAAGAGTAAGGTTATGAGGATAACAAAAAGATTAGGTGATGAAAGATTGGATATCAGATTGGAGGGAGAGAGTATGGAGGAGGTGAATGTATTCAGATATTTGGGAGTGGACGTGTCAGCAGATGGGTCTATGAAAGATGAGGTGAATCATAGAATTGATGAGGGAAAAAGGGTGAGCAGTGCACTTAGGAGTCTGTGGAGACAAAGAACTTTGTCCTTAGAGGCAAAGAGGGGAATGTATGAGAGTATAGTTTTACCAATGCTCTTATATGGGTGTGAAGCATGGGTGATGAATGTTGCAGCGAGGAGAAGGCTGGAGGCAGTGGAGATGTCATGTCTGAGGGCAATGTGTGGTGTGAATATAATGCAGAGAATTCGTAGTTTGGAAGTTAGGAGGAGGTGCGGGATTACCAAATCTGTTGTCCAGAGGGCTGAAGAAGGGTTGTTGAGGTGGTTCGGACATGTAGAGAGAATGGAGTGAAACAGAGCGACTTCAAGAGTGTATCAGTCTGTAGTGGAAGGAAGGCGGGGTAGGGGTCGGCCTAGGAAAGGTTGGAGGGAGGGGGTAAAGGAGGTTTTTGTGTGCGAGGGGCTTCGACTTCCAGCAGGCATGCGTGAGCGTGTTTGATAGGAGTGAATGGAGACAAATGGTTTTTAATACTTGACGTGCTGTTGGAGTGTGAGCAAAGTAACATTTATGAAGGGGTTCAGGGAAACCGCCAGGCCGGGCTTGAGTCCTGGAGATGGGAAGTACAGTGCCTGCACTTTGAAGGAGGGGTGTTAATGTTGCAGTTTAAAAACTGTAGTGTAAAGCACCCTTCTGGCAAGACAGTGATGGAGTGAATGATGGTGAAAGTTTTTCTTTTTCGGGCCACCCTGCCTTGGTGGGAATTGGCCAGTGTGATAAAAAAAAAAAAAAGGGTTGTTAACCCTTTCAGGGTCCAGAGGCCAAATTTCTAAGTGCACACCAGGGTCCAAGAATTTAAAAAAAAAAAATATTATTTTTTCTTATGAAATGGTAGAGAATCTTTTTCTGAAGGTAAAACAAAAAGTACGAAATTTGATGGGAAATTGGCGAAATTATGCACTTGCGAATTTTAATGTCAGCGATATTTACAAATCGGTGATTTTGCCGACTTTGACTCCCATTTTAGGCCAATTACATTATTCCAGTCGACCAAATTCTTAGCTATTTCACTAGTATTACTTCTATTCTATCAATTGAGCACAAGAAATCACCAAGTCAACTGTTTCAACTACAAAATAAAGTGATCAGAAATTGGTAATTTGGCCAATTTAATTCAAAGTTCAAAATATTCAAATTTCAAAAGTAGGGTCCAGAATAAACAATGTAGGTATTCCTGGCACTAAACTAACATTTCCTCTGTTCGTTAGTTACGTTTTGAGGCTTTACAAATGAATTCCATTTTTATTTTTTATTCACATAATGAATTTTTATTCAAACCAAGAAATAGAAGATTTACTGTTATACAATATTGTAATAAATGTATAAATATTATCACCACATTTGTGAATGTATATTAGACCCACCAGCTGGCATGTATTAGACGTGTGAGGTCGTTTGTTTACTCTTGAACATTAGCAAAAATTTAACATTTCCGTTACTTTGAGCTCAGTTTCAAGCTATTTCCAGTGCTAAAACCAATCAAAATCATCTCTATTTCTGCAATATGTCTCCCATTCTATCAAATGAGACCAAGAAATTGCAAATACAACTATAAAAAACATATGAAAAAGTACTGCAAAGTCGCTGTTTTAATAAAAAATCACTGTCTCAGTTTTTTTCTCTCATTATACATGTGCTGCAGGATTTGTTTTATGTGGTGCACACATACCACATAGATGTATTCTCTCATATCTAGGCCCAAATGTACCACTCACAGCTTATCAGAGTGAGCTGAGCTCATGGCGTAGATCTACGGTTTGGACCCTGAACGTAAAGCCGTAGATCTATGACACGAACCCTGAAAGGGTTCATATTGGAGAAGAGAGTTATTAACCCTTTCAGGGTTGGTGCCGTACTAGTACGGCTTGCACGCCAGGGTTGGTGCCGTACTAGTATGCATAAATTCTAGCGCCTTCAAATCTAGTGAGAGAAAGCTGGTAGGCCTACATATGAAAGAATGGGTCTATGTGGTCAGTGTGCGCAGTATAAAAAAATAATGAGAAAAAAAGAACTCCGACTGTGTTTTTGGTTTAAAACAGCGACTTTGCAGTGTATTTTCGTATGCTATTTATGGTTGTTTTTTGGTCTCATTTTATAGAATGGGAGACATATTATGGAACTTTAGATGATTTTGTTTGGTTTCACAATGAAAAGTACGTACCTTGAAATTGAGCTCAAAGTAGCAGAAATGTTCGATTTTTGCCAAAGTTCAAAAGTAAACAAAACATGCCATGCATCCAATACATGTCAACTGGTGAGACTAATATTCTTTCACAAGTGTTTACCTGGAGAGAGTTCCGGGGGTCAACGCCCCCGCGGCCCGGTCTGTGACCAGGCCTCCTCCTATGATACTATTTATACTGATACTATTTATACCATTTCTACAGTAATGCAGTAGCCTGCATAACAGTAAATCATCTATTTTTTGTGAGAATAAAAATTCAAAGTGGAAAGCAAAAGAAATGTAACAGAGGCCTGGGGACATGACTAATGAACAGAGAAAATGTTATTTTAGTGCCAGGAATGTCTGTCTTGTTTATTCTGGACCCTATTTGGAAATTGGCATCTTTTGAAATTTGTGTGAAATTAGCAAAATTGCCAATTTCTGACCACTTTATTGGATAGTTGAAATTGGTAAATGGGTGGTTTCTTGTACTAATTTGATAGAAAAAATAGAGTTCTAGCAAAATAGTAATGATTTTTGTCAATTGGTACATTGGAATTGGCCAAAAATAGGGCTCAAAGTGGGCAAAATCGCCGATGCGTAAACATCATCGAGACCCTAACTTCGCGAGAGCATAATTCCATAAGTTTTCCATCAAATTTCATACTTTTGGTGTCATTATGATCGGGAAAAGATTCTCTATCATTACTTTTTTTTTTTTTTTTTTTCAACCTTGAGAACAAGTTTAGGGGAGGGTCTGCCAACCCTGAAAGGGTTAAATGGAGAGTTAGAGGTATCGGGAAGATGGAGGGAATATTTTGAGGAATTGTTAAATGTTGATGAAGATAGGGAAACTGTGATTTCGTGTATAGGGCAAGGAGGAATAACATCTTATAGGAGTGAGGAAGAACCGGTTGTGAGTGTGGGGGAAGTGCGTGGGGCAGTGAGTAGAATGAAACAGGGTAAAGCAGCTGGGATTGATGGGATAAAGATAGAAATGCTAAAAGCAGGTGGGAATATAGTTTTGGATTGTTAAGTGTTTTTATTTAATACATGTATGGAAGAGGGTAAGGTACCTAGGGATTGGCAGAGAACATGCATAGTTCCTTTGTGTAAAGGCAAAGGGGACTTAAGAGAGTGGAAAAGTTATAGGGGAATAAATCTGTTGAGTATACCTGGTAATATGTATGGTAGAGTTATTATTGAAAGAATTAAGAGTAAAATGTTGAGCAGGATAGCAGATGAACAAGGAGGCTTTAAGAAGGGTAGGGGGTGTGTAGACCAAGTGTTTGTAGTAAAACTTAAAGGCAAACAGTATTCAGATAAGGGTAAAGGGGTAAAGAGGTATTTGTGGAAAAAGCATATGATAGGATGGATAGGGGGCAATGTGGCAGATTTTACAAATGTATGGAATAAGAGGTAGGTTATTGAAAGCAGTGAAAAGTTTTTACGAGGATAGTGAGGCTCAGGTTAGAGTATGTAGGCGAGAGGGAGATTATTCCTCAGTAAAAATAGGCCTTAGACAGGGATGTGTGATGTCACCATGGTTGTTCAATATATTTATAGATAGAGTTGTTAGAGAAGTGAATGCTCGGGTGTTGGCAAGAGGTATGGGGTTAAAAGATCAAGAATCTAACATAGAGTGGGAGTTATCACAGTTGCTCTCTGCTGATGACACTGCTTTTGGGAGATTCTGAAAAGAAGTTGCAGAGGTTGGTTGATGAGTTTGGTAGAGTATGTAAAAGAAGGAAATTAAACGTGAATATAGGAAAGAGTAAGGTGATGAGGATAAAAAAATTAGGTAATGGAAGATTGGATATCAGATTGGAGGGAGAGAGTGTGGAGGAGGTGAATATTTTCAGATATTTGGGAATGGACATGTCAGCAGATGAGTCTACAAAGGATGAGGTGAATCATAGAATTGACAAGGGGGGGGGAAAGGTGAGTGGTGCACTGTGGAGTCTGTGGAGAAAAAGAACTTTATCCATGAAAGCAAAGAGGGAAATGTATGAGAGTATAGTTATACCAATGCTCTTGTATTGGTATGAGGCATGGGTTGTGAATGTTGCAACAAGGAGAAGGCTGAAGGCAGTGGAGATGCCATGTCTGAGAGCAATGTGTGGTGTGAATATAATGCAAAGAATCCATAGTTTGGAGATTAGGAGGGGGTGTGGGATTACCAAAACTATTATCCAGAGGGCTGAGGAGGGGTTATTGAGATGGTTTGGACATGTAGAGAGGATGCAACAAAATAGAATGACTTTGAGAGTGTATAAATCTGCAGTGGAAGGAAGGCAGGGTAGGGGTCGGCCTAGGAAAGGTTGGAGGAAAGGGGTAAAGGAGGTTTTGTGTGCGAAGGGCTTGGACTTTCATCAAGCGTGTGTGAGGATGTTAGATAGGAGCGAATGGAGACAAATGGTTTATAGGACTTGATGTGCTGTTAGAGTGTAAGCAAGGTAATATTTACGAAGGGATTCAGGGAGTCCGGCACGCCGGACTTGATTCCTGGAGATGGGAAATACAGTGCCGGCACTCTGAAGGAGGGGTGTTAATGTTGCAGTTTTATAACTGTCATGTAAGCATGCCTCTGGCAAAACAGTGATGAAGTGAATGATGAAAGTTTTTCTTTTTCTGCCTTGGTGGAAAACGGCTGATGTGTTAATAAAAAAAAATACATGATTTTTGTAACTATCCAAGTAATCCTCTTGTTTATTTTATTTTCAGGGAGCATACAGAATGTCCTGTCACCTCTTGCAACTGCAAGTGTATGTCATTAGATACGGTAAATAAAGTAGCATCCTCCTCGGTGTCTGTCATGGCCAAATAGTCATACCATTCTCATATTGGTCATGTATGTTTTGGTGCTAAATTTAATTTATGAAATATGTTGATTTATGATTATGACAAACTTATTGGAATATTGTCTTTCAACAGCACATAAAAATAAAAATAGTTGTGGTGCATGGGAAGTGAGAGATTTTAAATTAATGTAAAGAGTTAGGAGTAATCATTTTGTTTACCTTACCCAAGACATGTTAAACATTGCAGTAGACACCAGTTAATTCACAGTTTTAAACTCCTGAACTCACCATGTTTTAGACAATCATTAATTATACAGGTACTGTACTTAGACATATATAATGGAAAAGGGATTAAGGTCCTGAAACAACCTTCAACTCTCTCTCCACACTAAAGAGATCACTGTTGGGCCTAAGAAAACCTAGTGATTTTATATTACTTGAATCTGTCTAGGAAACCTTTAAAAGAGGCAGTAATTATTCTGTGGCACAGAGGCCTGGTAGATTTCATTGTATTTATTCTACCTTTTAAATGTTAATCCACTGTAGAAAGGAATTCTCATAGCTTGTGTTTGTCCTCAAAGTAATCAAAACCCTTTAATTTTCTAAATAACTGGGCTTCCTCACCTCTTTACTCTGTGTTATTCCTCTTTGTTTGTTTTTTTCAAATCTGTATAGGTTTCCTTCTCTTTATGTGGTTTTGTATTGTGTGAATTCACTTAGGTTCTGATCCTATTTCCACCAGGAATTTTCTATGTGTGATATAGATCTTATGCAGTCACCAAAGCCCATCATCACTTGATTTTTTTTACACTGTAACTCCTGCCTTGGCGGGAGACAGTCGTTGAGTTGAAAAAAACTCTAAATTTCTCAAAACTGGTTTATAATGATATGAGAGGGAATGATTAGAAAGAAAGAAAGAAATCAGATTTCTAAACAAGTCAGATTAGGAAATGGAAATATCCATTGAACATCTTTTGAATGAAATACAGTATGTAGTACCTTGACTTACGAGTTTAATTCGTTCTTTGACCGAGCTTGTAACTCAGTTTGCTCATATATCAAATCAGTTTTCCTCACTGAAATTAATCAAAATGCTATTAATCCATTCCAGCCCCCCCACTCCACCAAAAAAAAAAAAAAAATTTTTATGGGTTTTTAAATAAGAAAATGTATTTATAAATAAAAAATGATTTTTGCCTTTTTCTTCATGTCCCAGCAATGTTTTAGAAATGCTGGATTATATATGAAACTCCTTGAAGATGAGTGTCACTCCACTGCTGACAGTGCAGCGGTGGAGTGACATTTGATGATCGTGCACTGCCTTGGCTTTATTTTTCACTGTTACACATAAACATGTCTCTGTTTCTTTCTGTCTATCTGTCTGTTTCTGTCTGTCTAGCTCTATGTTTATCTCTGTCTCTGCTTATCTGTCTTTGTCTTCCTGTCTCTCTACTTGTCTCTCTGTCTCAGAGAGAGAGCCGCTCATGAACCAACGGGTATTACGCACAATGCAGTTGGTCATGTCTGATTCCTGAACAAGTGAAAATGTGTATTACTTGCCAGTCATGCTTATTATGCCTTATATCTACAAGCACAGTATAGCACTTCGTCTGGATTTTTTGGGTTATCCTAGGTAATTTACACTATGTATAACTGTATTTATGTGTACTTATGGGTCTGGACTAAATTGCTTCACTAAACAGGAAGTTCAAACCTAATTCGTCGGATATTTCTAATGGCTGTTGAATATCCACATTTTTAGAGATTTTAGCCATGGCTCTGGTGATCACATTAAGGGGGAATAAATCTAGCCCTGCCTCAGAAGCTTCTAATGCATAATTTATATCGCAGGGATTATCTAAAACCAGAGGCTCTTTGGGTATCTCCAATTGAACAATTTCATTCCCGATTAATAGATCTCTGCCAGCAATTGGGAAAGGTTTATCTGAAAGTCCCACATTGATCCAGCCTACATATCCAGGCAGTTCTACATAAATCCTTACAATGGGGACCTTTATTATTGTGCCTCCGTATGCCTCTAATAATACGTCCAGCCGGGGTTCGTTACTACTAGGTAACTTTACAAGGTTTGATCTTAACAAAGAGAGATAGCTGCCAGTATCTCGAAAGGTCGTGATGTTTACTAACCTCTCTTTACAGAGTCCGAACTTCCCTTTGGAAAAGTAGGGTTCCATAGCTGCTCGGACCTTTTCTTCTGAAGTACTATCGTGGTAAAGTCATCTATTAGACGGTCTGCTAGACGAGGCCTGTAAACGTAAAGATTCATCATCCAGGGTTTTATACTTCTGAGAGGAATTTATTACCTGAGTAGGATATCTCCCTCTTGGTTGGGTTTTATCTTCCCGCTGTTTATGTCAACACTGGAACTGCCTATGCCCCCAACTTATTACAAAAAAGGCACAGTGGTAATTGATCTTTAGGGTAATGCCTGGAAAAAGAGCCATTTGTCACCTGTTTTTTTTCTGAAAACACCTTCAAAGGTTTGACAGCTGGAGCTTTCCTAGTAGTCAATCTTGAACTAAAACCTTGGGAGGCAAATTTCTTTTCCAGGGCCTTAGCCATTTCTACGGTTATAGCATGTGAAATTTCAAAATGATCTGCGTGGGCAGCAGTATCTAACAAGTTAGTAGTAGGAAATGTCAAAAGATATGTATGAATCCTCTCCGGGAAATATTTAAAAAGGTCTTCATGTAATATCAGCTGGGAAAGTGACTCTACTGAGGAGGCTCCTGTGGCCCTACGCCAACGCTCAAAAGCCAAGAGCTTTTCTCTAGCAAAGTCCACCCAAGATTGCTGAGGATATTTCCTCAGAGTTCTAAACATCTTTAAGTAACTAACAGGTAACAGGTCATAGGCTTTCAAAAGACAATCTTTTACCTGAGTATAATCAGAATATTGTTCAAAAGGTAAGTCTGCAGTTATGGTTTGGGCTTTTCCTATTAACGATGAATGTATTAAAGCAGCCCAATATTTAGGAGGCCATTGCATCACTTTCGCCTGATTTTCGAATGCCTCAAAAAATGAATCTACATTATCTTCAGTAAATTTAGGCATTAAAGAGGCTGCTTTACTAAGGTTGAAAGAAGGGATTGTATGCTTATTACTCGATTCTCTTTTCTTTCTCAGTACTTCCCGTTCATAAAGCAAAGATTCGCGTTCAAAATTCTCCCTTTTTAGTTTTATCTGGGCTTCTACAAAGGAGGTTTGAGGCGATAAAATACGTTCCAGACGTTCGAAATTCTCCTTTGATCGAGTAGTAGTCAGAAGAGCTAAAGAGATTTGAAGTGCAACCTGTTCATCATCCAATAGGACTTTCTCTTGTTCCATTTCTAAAACATCTGTAAAGGGTTTACCTGGAACTGTTTCCTTAGCCTGATGGACTTCTGTTCCCCATTTAGTCCTTGGAGAGGGAATTGGTGTTGTTGTAGCAGCGTCATCTTTCCGAGTATCGGGAAGTTGATGTCCATCATCTCCATAGGGGCTGTTAGCGTCATAGTTCCGGCCTCGGGTGTCTGTAGTAAAGAATTCAAAAGAGGAATATCTACTTCTCCGTTCTCAGTCTCTGGATCCTGCTCATCTAGAAAAAGGACATTCTGTATCATACATCTGACTGTCTGGGCAGTAAAATGCCTGTCATATTTTATGCCCAAGCTTCGTGCTAATTGCCAACAAGACTGAAGCTTCAATTTCTGTAATCTCTCCCTTGTTATTTCTTCAAACCTCTCTGCCATTTCTGCATTCATTTCAAATAACTTTCAATGGTATGCTCCTGGACACAGGCCCCCACTTGTTACACTCCATGGGTTGTAACCACTCAGTTTCCTTCTGGTTAGAGCATAACAACATTGGTCAGAGAGGTTGGGGTAATAATAGTAATCCTCCGGAAATCTTATTTTAATGAAGTATATTTATAGTGCAACATAAAGCCAATAATAATAATATACGAATTATCGTATATAAGTTAAGAATGCTTGTTTGTTATATATTGTCCGAAATATATATATACATATGTATAAGACTTTCATAACACATGATTAGGATGAGATCCTAGACATAACATATATATACAGAGATTACTTTAGTGAATAGGGTTTTATTTCCCAATGGGAAGCAGTCAGAATACAACAGAATAAGTCCAGGCCGGATAATCAACCTTAGCCAGTTACCAGAGACGAGCAGGAGTATTCTCGTTGGCTGCTACTTCTTCATTGCTCGTCCCTCAACCTTGAGCATACAGGTCAGGTGGGTCACGTGATGTGACTCACCCACACTCGGTAGAGTAGTTGACCAAAAGGGGGGGAGAAGGGGGGGTATGACCATTGAACACCACAGCTTAGCCATACACTAGTACACAGAGTGGCAGGCATGTTGCTATACCTTCAATTTAACTAATCATGGCCATGTACATAAATAATAATAATAAGAATAAGCCTTAATAATACAAGGACGTTCATTTCCAATTTAGCTATTAAAGGAAATGACTGCAATGTAATATTAAAGAAAGGTTAAGAATAGGGGCATGACACACACAAACATGTCTCTCTTTCTGTCTATCTGTCTGTCTGTTTCTGTCTGTCTATTTGTCTGTTTAGCTCTATGTTTATCTTTGTCTCTGCTTATCTGTCTTTGTCTTCCTGTCTCTCTGTCTCAGAGAGAGAGCCGCTCATGAACCAACGGGTATTACGCACAATGCAGTCGGTTATGTCTGATTCCTGAACAAGTGAAAATGTGTATTACTTGCCAGTCATGCTTATTATGCCTTATATCTACAAGCACAGTATAGCACTTTGTCTGGATTTTTTGGGTTATCCTAGGTAATTTACACTATGTTTAACTGTATTTATGTGTACCTGTGAGATAGAGATAGACAGAGACAGAGATAGAGGCACAGAGACATAGAGGCAGAGATAGATACAGACAGACTGAAGGAGATACAGACAGCCAAAGCAAATCAGCCAGCCAATCAGCCACTGGCCAACCACCTGGCCACCCATCCAGCCGGCCTGCCGAACATGTATTACACGTTCCAGAATTGTTTCTCTTTACTTAGGGCATACATTATATAACATTCTAGCAAGATGACACTACCAGTGGTATCAAAATTGAAAGGATGTTACACATTGGTTATTATCGAGGTTTTTGATATTTCCTCTCTCCTGTGAGTGGCAGCATATCTGAAGCTTGCTCATAACTCGGATTTTGGCTCACAGCTCAAAGTAAAAAATCGACCGAGCAGTGGCTCGTAACTCGGAAAACTCGTAAGTTGGGGCACTCATAAGTCAAGGTACCACTGTACTATGGTTGATTTTTCAACCTGAGTGTCTTGCACCTAGTCCAAAGAATATGGACACCGACCATACTAAGCTGGGTTGTGCAGGCACAAAGTCAGGACTAGGAGTGGAGAAGGGTAGGAAAGAGTAGTAGCGATTTTTGTATGTACACGTTCATAATGTGTACACTTCAGACCAGATGAAGACAGGCTAGTTAGTTGGTGGTGGAGGGAGGGTAAAAAGGAGGATTAAAAATAAATTTAGGATTTAATTTTTCTCAGTTATTTCATGACCAGGTTCATTTATTTTTGGTATATGGCTATTTGGCACCTATCAGGTTAAAATAAGTAAAGAATTGTGGGATGTTTTTTTCCAGTATTGTATTGTCCGACATACTTTTTTTTTTCCTTCAAATGACCATTTGATCATGTGTGATAAACAACAATTTTTTTTTTTGGTAAGCATTAGTCTTTCCTTTTCATATGGACACAATATTGATGGTTCTTCCCATGGGGAGAGGAAGGATTTGTGTAAGATAGAGCAGTGAAAAAAGATTGTGGGTAGACAGGAAAAGAGAAGTAAGAAAAATGAAGTGACCTGGCAACTTCAGATGGATTTTAACCTTCAAAGTGTTTCCAACGTATGCCATGCAGGGATCAGTCCATGTCCACTGTACATTGCATGTTGTATGTCTTCAAATATGCTGCATGTTGCTATTTTAGGTCTCAGCTCAACTGTTTGAGTTGAGACTTACCACCTTCTCACACCTGAGAAAAAAATCTTGAACCAAGCAGGTCCATGCACTACATCATGGGAAACACTCTGTCAGTAGCACCTATAAACAACAAACAGGATCTGTTGTGCCACCACCGGCTTCCCTGTGAGCAAACAGGGTATGGAATTGGCAGGAAGATACACTATTTGTTCTAAATTTATTACAATTTCATGATGCTAATAATGGAATTCAGCTTAATACACTTACATAGATTTAACCAAGGATAATTAAATAAAGTCAAACACTGTGACTTTCATGTTTTGAGGAGTGCTTCACCCTGAAACAATTGTGTTATCATATGATTTTTCTTGTAAATAGTGTTATAAAACAACTGTCAAAAGAAATATGAAAAAATATTTAATTGTATTAATTTACATTATATACCGCAAATGGGGCTCTGGAGCACTTAGTGCTCCAGAGTATTGCTTATAATTATACTAATAATTTGGAGTGTTAAGCATTTCCATGTTTCCAGTTCTATAACACCTTGAAATACACCTGTTATCCTAACAAAGCAATGTACATAGTCTTAACCCTTTCAGGGTCCGTGCCGTAGATCTACGGCTTTACGTTCAGGGTCCAAACTGTAGATCTATGCCATGAGCTCAGCTCACTCTGATAAGCTGTGAGCAGTAAATTTGGCCCTAGATATGAGAGAATACATCTATGTGGTATGTGTGCACCACATAAAACATCCTGCAGCACACAGTGCATAATGAGAGAAAAAAACTGAGACTGTAATTTTTTATTAACCCCTTCAGGGTCCAAGGCCAAATTCTGAAGTGGTGCTCCAGTGTCCAAGAAATTTTGAAAAAAAAAATTATTTTTTCTTACAGAATTAAAGAGTATATTTTTGTGAAGGTAATAAGACAAAAAAAAAAAATTCTGATCAGTACTTACTGAGATACAGTGCCGAGAAGTTGACCCCAAATGACGTGGTGGCAGCAACATCAACATTTTCCACATACGTGCATTACTTTAACGTTTTTTGTAGTTTTTTCTTTTCTTTTCTAATTTTTTTTTTCTTTTCCTACTAACACTTTGGGCCTGAGAGACCAATACTGTATATAATGTATATACACCTACCATCCGACTTACGACCTGCTCGACTTACGACCACTCGACTTACGACCGTGTTTTTTATGCCAAATTTCTGGGAAATAAACAACTATTTGTGTTGTACACAGTGTTTGTCCTAAACCTTACAGTATAAAATACAGTACTAACAACATAAAAAGTAAAGTAAAACATGAAATACCAAAATAAAACAATAAAATAGTCATTACAAAAATGTTTTGTTGATATTCAGTAGTAAAGTTCGAGTTACGACCATTTCGACTTACGACCGGTTTCTCGGAACCGAACTCGGTCGTAAGTCAGATGGTAGGTGTATATAAACTCACTGTATTGAACACAATAACTGCACTAAAGTTATTATCATATTATTGTTTACCACTGTTGTTTATTACAATAAACATGCACAAATCTTGTATAATACTAATGTTCTATCATATATTTACATATTTACAATCACTGGACATGGTTTTAGAACTGCTGGAGCTTGTGGAACTCATTGAAACAAAGCACCATGCACAGAGGCACATTACATTCCTCACACATAAACCGAGTGTCTTTGCGTCTTTGTTGCTGTCGTTTTGTTTGTGCACAGACGATGCATCTCTTCTGAGCAAATTTCTTCTGAGTTGAAGGAAGCTGTATTATGAAATGATCACCTTCCCTCCTCAAACGCTTGGGTATATCCTGAGGAGTTCGAGGACCTTGTTGTATAGCAGGTGTTGTCACCTGGTACTTCATTACGAGTTGTCTGACAACAGACAAACAAAATTCACCATATGGTGGTCTCTTGCCAGTCTTCATTTGGTACATATTATATGCATTGAGCATCAAAGTGTCCATGAGATGGAAGAAAAGTTTCATGTACCACTTGTAACTCTTACGAACACAATCAACAAAACCAATCTGCATGTCACATTTGTCAACCAAGCGCATATTTTGTGTATAATCAATCACTGTCACTGGTTTTCGAATACGTTCATTAGTCACGATCAACTTTGCCACTGTCTTGCATTTCATTACGGTGAATGGTTGTCAACAATGTGACATCTCGTTTGTCATGCCACCTTAATGCCATGATGTCATTGGCAGTAAACACCTGCACGTCATCACCACGAGCACCTGCGTTGAGCCTGGGCATATGTTTACGATTAGAACGCATTGTGCCACACACATCTGTCTTGTTCACTCGCAAGAAATCACTGAGTAATGGGCTTGTGTACCAGTTATCGGTATATAATGTATGCCCCTTACCAAGATAAGGTGCCATCATGCTTCTCACTACGTCACCTGAGATACCCAATAACATCTTGGTATCTTTCAATGTTTTACTTCCCGTGTATACAACAATATCCAATACCAGGCCACTGTCACAGTCACAGAGTACAAACAGTTTTATACCAAAGCGTTTCCTCTTGCTCGGTATATACTGCTTGAATGACAGTCTACCTTTGAACAAAATCAAGGACTCGTCAATTACAAGATTCTTGAATGGATAAAAGTACATGCTGAACTTTTGTTTGAGATACATAAAAAGATTTCTAATCTTGTATAACCTGTCACTTCTGTCAGGCCTGGTTTTGTCAGAGAAGTGCAACATACGTAACAGTAAGATAAACCTGTTCACTGGGATGATTTCACTGAAGACCGGGGTAGAAATTAGCCAATCTGTGGGCCAGTATGCTTTTATATTATGCTTATAGACATGAGGCATAAGCATTATTGTTGCAAAAAGCAAATACATTTCTGCAACAGTCGTCTCTTTCCACCGGTGTAGTCTTGACTGTGGTGATATGATCGTATTTGCCATGGTGTACTCAAAATACTTATTACTTTCCCTGACAATAGTTTCCATCAATGGCTGGTCAAAGATTAGTTCAAAGAATTCCAGTTTATTTGCAGTGTTTCCAAGGGGACAAGTTAGTAGAATTTCACTTTCAGAGTCATCAAAGTGGTGGGGCTTGGGAACAAAATTGGGATTTTGCTGCCAATCCCAGATACGGTTTGCTGGTGGATACTGGACATCATAGGCTGGTTGTGCGGGTAGTTGCGGTGGGCTGGTGGCTGACGCTCCGCTTTGTCCTTGAACTGCGGAGTCAGCAGCATGGGTCCCAGCCTGGGCTGGCGAGTCATGCATGGCCGTGGCACTGCCATCACCACTACCACCATCTACTGATGCCTGTGGTCTATCCATGCCAAGTGTAGCCACATCATCCTCACTATCACTACCTATACCTGGTGTAGGGCCACGGGATGTACTTCGTCCCCTGGGCATGGCATAGGGTACACTACCCGAGCGCATGCGGCGGCATACATACCGACGCGTCACTGGTGAATAGGTTTCCTCTCTATCACTACTCGAATGATCGTCAAGAGCAATAAAATCACAATCCACGTCACTATCATTATCATTACTGAAGTCAGAGGCCTGGCCACGCGAAAATAATAGTTTTCTCTTGCGTTGAGGTACAACTGACCATGACTGACGAGTGCCCACACCAGAGGTAGAAGGTTGAGGATCGTCAGGGTTTTCTGCACTATTATCGATATCCTGGTCATTCCTTTCGGTCACTAACTGATCAAAGCCTAAGAATTCGTCTTCATTTCCACTTCCATCACTGTCAGAACTATCAGATAGGAAGAGGAGAGTCCCAATTCTCCTTGGAGTGAGAGCTGCCTTGCGACGAGGCATAGTGAACAAGGGTAACTGAGCCAGCGTTCCCACAATGCTATGCGGGCGCCTAGATTTTTTGTTTATGATGCACACCCACCACGCAGACCAGTTCTCTCACATGTAGGCCTATGAGCGTTTTCGCGCTAAATTTGACGGCACTAGAATTTTGGCATAGATCTACAGTTTGGACACTCAACATGAAGCCGTAGATCTACGGAACGGACCCTGAAATGGTTAAAACAGCGAGTTCGCAGTGTTCTTTCGTATGTTTTTTATAGTTGTATTTGCAATTTCTTGGTCTTATTTAATAGAATGAAAGATATACTACAGAAATAGAGATGATTTTGATTGGTTTTAATACTGGAAATGGCTTGAAATTGAGCTCAAAGTAGCAGAAATGTTAAATTTTGCCGATGTTCAAGAGTAAACAAATGACTTCACAAGTCTAATACATGACAGCTGGTGGGTCTAATATACATTCACAAATGTGGTGATATTATTTATACAATTATTACAGTATTGCATAATAGTAAATCTTCTATTTTTTGGTTTGAATAAAAATTCATTATGTGAATAAAAAATCAAAATGGAATTCATTAGTAAAGCCTGAAAACATAACTAATGAACAGAGGAAATGTTAGTTTACTGCCAGGAATGCCTGCATTGTTTATTCTGGACCATATTTTGAAATTGGAATATTTTGAACTCTGCATTAAATTGGCCAAATTACCAATTTCCGGTCACTTCATTTTGTTGAAACAGTTGACTTGGCAATTTCTTGTGCTCAATCGATAGAATAGAAGTAATTCTAGTGAAATAGCTAAGAATTTGGTTGACTGGAATACTGTAATTGGCCTAAAATGAGAGTCAAAGTTCGTATAATCGCTGATGCATAAATATCGCCGACACATCAAAATTCGTGAGAGCATAATTTCGCCAATTTTCCATCAAATTTCGTAATTTTTGTTTTATTACCTTCAGAAAAAGATTCTCTACCATTTCATAGGGAGACTACTCTCTCCCTTCTTCGCATTGGCCATACTCGTCTTACTCATGGATATCTCATGGAGAGGCGCCCTGCTCCTCTCTGTGAGAATTGCCAAGTTCCATTATCAGTCAGCCACATTCTGTTGGACTGCTCACTTTATCAATGAGCACGCACAATTTACCTCTGTCGTCGTCTTCGCTCTGCTGCTCTCTCTCTACCTTCCCTTCTCTCTGATGGACCCACCTTTCATCCAGACTCTCTCATTGACTTTTTGACAACAACCGACTTACTTCACAAATTCTGATACCTTCAGCCCTTTCTACTTCAATCTCTTGCTACCCTCTACCCCCGTACTATCCCCTGCCCCGCTGTTTTCTGTAACCTACTGATCATCCCTCCTCCCTTCTGCCATCCAATACCCTCGCTTCCTTCCCTACCCTGCAGCACTGTATAGCCCTTGTAGCTTAGCGCTTCTTTTTGATTATAATAATAATAATACCATTTCATAAGAAAAAATAACAAAATTATTTTTTGAAAATTCTTGGACCCTGGTGCACACTTTGAAATTTGGCCTCTGGACCCTGAAAAGGTTAAATATACTCTCTCCTCACTTAACAACGTACTCATTTACTGATGACTCAGACTTATGACAGGCTCTCTGACCAGTATGCATACCTAAATAATGTATATTACAGCTGATTTCCTCTATTCTGTTTATTTCAGTAGTATACAGTACACTACTGTATAAACATTTAAAAATATACCAGAAATGTTATAAATGGTGCAGAGGTGACATTAAAACAATATCAAAGATGGTTGACACAAGCCCACTATGATTATAATATGCTCCTCACTTAGCGACGAATTCATTTACCGACGAGGTCTCAGGAACGGAACTCTGTCATTGAGTGAGGAGAGGCTGTACAGTGGTACCTCGGTATACGTCCTTAATTCGTTCCAGGACCTTAGACTTGTACCAAACAGGACGTATACCAAATGAATTTTCCCCTAAGAAATATAGGGAAAATGATTAATCCGCCCATGAAAAAAATTCCTATTGTTATTGGCATATTATACATTGACAGGGTTGTATAAAATAATTTAAACACTTCTTAATACTAAAATATATAATTTAAACACTGCTTAATACTAAAATACATACATACATAAATACAAACGAATTAGAAATAAATGAAAATTTAACCTCACTTTTACTTTGCTGAAAAGAATCTAGTGCCTACTAGGATAGTGCTGAGAAGGAAGGAGGAGGAAATGTTATTGTTTGGAAGGAGAGTCCCCTTTTCTTTTCTCTCTCTCTTCTCTATTTGGACCTGGTTGAAGCTCACCAGGTTTGACTTTTACTAAAAATCACTGAATGGTAGCAATGGGCATACTGACATTAGTGGGCAGTCATGGCTTTGTCTCGAGAGAGAGGTAAGCATGGGTAGCATGCAGTGTCATGACTCATTTTGAACCATGCAAGTTCTAGCACACGAGTCGTATTTCAAACAAGGGTCGTATGCCAAGCAAAAATTTTCATGTCCAAACAGGATATATACCAAGTTGGACTTATTCTAAAGCAGACGTATACTGAGGTACCATTGTATTAGAAAAAAAAACTAAAAGCAGTTATAATGTGGCATAAATAAATTGGAAACATAAATACCTCACCAAAATACCAGTGTGCATGCTGTCATATGCATTTGTGCTGATGTTGCCGAGAAGTGATTATGTTTTTGCCAACTTCAACACACCAAAAAAGTGCTTCTTCAGTCTGTAAGAAAAAATTATTCAAAATTCTAGGGAAGTTTTATTCCCAGGTCTGCCACAGTTTAAGGGTTAAGTGGTTTTGTCATATGGTGACAAGTATGATTTTGTTTACTAAGTTCAACATTAATCAATAAATGTGAAATTTGCAAAGTCTCAAAACAAATCTGTATTTTTACATGTTATATTGGGTTTGCTTTAAATACCATGTTCCGGAAATACATCTTTTGCATAAAGCAAAGGAGACATATACTTTCATTTCTACCCATCTCATGACCTACTTCAGCAGTTGCACCACCATTAGACATAGTCTGAAGCTGCCACTTTCTGCTCAATTTTCTAAAAAAAATTTCTCTTCACACTGGGAGCACCAGACTACTGGTGTTAGACTTATGATATGCAGGGAGGTATGATAAATACAGGACATGTGCAACACTGGATATCATTACCAGTGAAAAGTTTTGCCTGTGCTGCAGGCTTCGTCTGTAGAATATGAGGATGAATTGCAATTTTAGAAGCAGCAGACAAAGTGGGTGGTAGTTTTAGATAATCATTCCTCAACCTTTGCAAAAGATAATAATCAGTCTCTTAGTTTGCTATGCTCAGTCTGATGGACTGATCACTTCCAACACTATTTCACATACTGTTTCCAGGATTGTACTTCATCCCTGGTGAAACTTGCAGTGGAGGTGAAGCATTTCATTAATAAAGATATCTAGTGCTGCACATGTATCTTACTCAACTTTTTAATATTGTGTATCATTTATAATACTGTATATTGCAGGGAGGTATGTACTCTAACTATGCACTATACCAAGTATGTCAAATATGAAACCAAAAATGAACCAGTGGGGAAAAAACAGAAACAAACACAAACACACACACACACACACACACACACACACACACACACACACATATATTCACTCACTCTCTCTCTGTCTCTTTCTCAATCTTTTTTTACACAGGGTTTGACAAGGTTAAGGATGACTGGTTTTATTGACAAGCTATTTACAGCTTAAGGATTCCTAACTTTATTGGCAAGCTAAGACCTGTTACCTACATCAGCTCATTTGAAAGCATTTTTATTGTTATGAGACATACAAGTAGGGAACAGGATGAAGTTGGAGCCATCTGTGCGCCAGCATTTTCATTTGATCAACTGATGTTATCTCGTTGACATCATTATGCTTTACGAATGTGTTCCATACTCGAGTCATCCAGGGTATATATGATCTCAGATGGAGTGATGTTCTGGAGAAGGGTACAGCCAGAGTGAAGTTGCTGCTTTCTGCCCGTCTTGTGGCATAAAAGCTTGTTTCACGCTGTCCTCGAAGTGGATCCAGGTGTGGTACTTTGAAAATATTGGCCTTGTACATAACAGTAAGGCCACCCACATCCCTCCTGTCTTGAAGGCTCTGCTGAAATGACTGATCTATCCAGTATGGGTCCAGGCGAGAGATGAGACGTCTTGCTCTGTTCTCCACCCTGTCAAGCAGTCGCAGATGAGAGGGGGGGCAGGCAAACCAAGGAAGTGGGGCATACTCAAGGTGTGAGCGTACCTGTGCCTCGTACAGAATCTTGCAACCCCTACTGTCAAGCAGATGCGGGATACGGCGAAGTGCTGTAAGCTTCCTGGCTGCCTTGTTTGCTAGATTTACAACATGGTTCTTCATGGTTAGTTTGGAGTCAAATTTCACCCCAAGGATATCAACTTCTCCAGGTGCCAACACCCTCCCATTCATCCTTACTACTGCACCAGCATTACCATCATGGTGCCTAGAGATGATCATTTGCGTTTTCTCAGGTGCAAATGTTACTTGCCATCTATTTCCCCAAGCTGATATAGCTCTCAGCTTGTGATTGATGTAGCTTAGAGCAGCTGGCATTTCTTCTCTTGGATAAGTGAATGTCAGTGTACAGTCATCTGCATATGCATGTGATTCTGGGATGAGATGAAGAAGGTCGTTGAAGTAGATATTCCATAACAGTGGTCCCAGCACGCTTCCTTGTGGAACACTTGCCCCAATAGGATGTCTTGCTGATTCCGTTCCATTGAGAACTACACTTAGAGATCTACCATGAAGGTAATCACTGATGAGACATAGTGTAGAGCCTGCAATTCCCAGTGCTTGAAGTTTTGCTAAGAGGCCCTGGTGCCACACCCGGTCGAAAGCACCAGCAATGTCCAGTGCTACCACACAGCTGACTTTGGATTCATCCAGTGACTGGTGCCACTTAATGGAGAGGTTTAACAACAGATCAGTAGCAGAGTAACCTTTCCTGAAGCCATATTGATGATCACAAAGTAGTGAGTGGTAGTCAAAAAACTCTGTCATTTGTCTTGAGATTATTGTCTCGAGGATCTTACCAGTGATTGACAGGAGTGACACTGGTCTGTAGTTGCTGATTTCTGCTCTGCTCTTCTTTTTGTGAACAGGGACTACATTTGCCTCTTTCCACAGAGAGGGCCATTTACACTGTACTAGGCAGTGCTGAAAGATGCGAGTTAGAGGTGCTGCTAGCTGGTCTGCACATCTCAGCAATCTTGGGCTCAACTTGTCTGGGCCCACAGCCTTTTCTTGGTCAAGCGATTTAAGAAGGAAATGCACCTCCTCCTGCCTTATTGTCACCACTGACAGTTTTGACACAGTTCTTGCAGCTAGCCAAGGAGGGTCTCTTGCTGGATCAGGAACTTGAATTTTGGTAGCAAAGTGTTCAGCAAAGAGGTCTGCCTTCTCTTGACTACTAGTAGAGGTGGTCCCATCCTGTCGATTTAGAGGTGGAATGAGTTCATCAGGCAGATAACCTTGTCTGCCCTTGACAAGGGACCACCAGGTTTTGGAGCCTACCCTACCTGATGCTAGCTTTCTTTTTGTGTCCACCTCCCATTTAGCAATGGCCCACTTTTGAACGTCACCCATATGCCTACAGGCTTGCCTGTGCAAGTTCCTGTTATAGGTGGTAGGATGTCTCTTATACCTTCACCATGCTTTGTACTTAGCAGTAGCAGCCTCTCTACAACGAAAGCCAAACCAAGGCTGATCTGTAGGCTTTGTCGCATATTGCCGGTGAGGAATGTGTTCTTGTTGTAGATTAAGGATGTGTCCAGTGAAGGCTTTCACTTGGTTGTCAACATCCCCTTGGAGAAGAGCATTCCAATCGGTGGTGGCGAGCTCAGAGCAAAGGGCTGGCCAATTACCTCTTTCCCATAGCCAGGTTGTGTGTGTGGACTCCTCGCCTCGTTCTGTTGGGATCTTAAGTGTCGTAAAAACAGCCTTGTGGTCAGACGATCCAACGTAGCCAAGGGGTTGACAAGTGACTATGCCTTCTGCCAGATCACTCACTACTGGGTCAAGGGAGGAGCCAGAGATGTGAGTAGGGAAATCAACAAAGTTTCTCATGTCAAATACTGCAAGAAGGTCATCAAAGTCCCTCTGTATAAGGTGTTGGTTGAGGTCACCAACAATTATGATATGTTGACAGTTGTGTTGTAGCAGAAGGGAGTCCATACTTTCCATTAGGAAGTTGATGGGGTCTGCATGTTGCCACTGAGGTCTGTACATTGCACATGCTAGTACAGAGGTACTAGTGTTTATGCAGAGCTTGAAGAACATCATTTCAAGATGAGTAAGGGTGGCAACATCAATGTGCTGGGCATGTACATTTTTAGAGTAGCACACAGCAACACCTCCTCTTTGTCCTTGCCTGTCTCTTCTCATCCATGAGGTGTAGCCAGCAATTCTTGCAAAATTTTCTGGAGTCCTGTCATCCAAAAATGTTTCAACAACAGCTATCATGTCGGGATGTCGAGTGTTCACAAAACTATGTGTGAGCTCTCCAACATTAGTAATGAAACCTCTAATGTTGGCTGACAGGATGCTGATAGACTGGCTCCTCATGATGTGGTCAGCTTGAGGTGGTGGGTGTGTAAGGCATGTAAGGTGCCTGCCCTTGAGAGAGGTGGGGTACTGAGGCAACTGCAGGGATGTAGGTCTGTGGTCTTGTATAAGGCACAATACCACCTGCTGGACTGAGATAGGAGTAGCTGAGTGGGTGACGTGTGAGAGTGTTCACCAGTTCAGAGATCCTGCTGGTTTGTTCCAGGAACAGGTCTCTAAACAGGTGGTCCTCTCTGCCAAGTTCCTTTTTCTTCCGACACTCGTCCTCCTGATGTCCTTTCTAGTAGCAGTAATTGCACCTGGTATCTCGCAGGCAATTGTTGGCGGTGTGCCCCTTGCGGTGACAGCAAGAGTACAGCCTAGGTGCCTGGGAGGATGGACTATGATTTGTTGCACCTCCTGTGTTTTGCTGATTTGTCCTCAGATTCTGCCGCTGGGACTGTGTTAGTGGAGGGTGAGACGGCTGTAGATGTCTTCCTCCTCCACGTCCTCTTCCACGTCCTCTACCAGTTCTGACAGATGTGTCCCTGCTGTTCGTACTTTGGCGCAGCAGGTGATCAGGTGCAGTGATAGTTCCCTGATTATTAACTGCACCAATCTCTGGTGGAGAAGCTCCTGACTCAGAACTTGCCGATGAAGCACTGCTTCCAGATTCTGGAATAGTGTCGGCAGGTGTGCTGACAGGTGTAGAATCAGAGATGGTATGTGCACTGTCTAGTGGACTGGCAGTGGCTGAAGCAGAGATGTCAGGTGTAGGAGAATTAACAGATCTAAAGCTTCCTTCGTTGCTGAGAAGAGGATTTGTTCCCTCTGTGGTGGTCAGAGAAATTGTGTTAGAATGTTAGAATTGTGTCAGTCTGTGGGGCCTTAGCGATGACAGAATTCCACCAGTTATTTACCCCTGAGTTAAGCTCAGTGTAGGACTTCCAGTCTTTGTTAATAGTGTCACCATCAGCTGAGCAGCTTATGTCACTTGATGTAGGCTTGCACTGGCCTTCTACAATAGCTTGAAGGTTATCTAATGATTTGAGGAGCTCATGAAGTGCTTCCCAGCAGTGATGGATTATCTTAGCTGCGACTTTACAACACAGCCCAAGAAGGCAGTCTTGATCTTTGGACAGGAGTCCCTGAGGTAGTACTTCTGAACCTTCCTCCTGTAGCTCCAGGCTTGTATCCACATATAACACAGGATTATGGATATCCTTCAATTTTCTGAAATTTTCAACCTGGGTGCAACAAAATTCTTCTGGAATGCAATCTGTGTGGCAGTAGTTGGAACAAGTAGGCTCCTTACATCTAAGAAGTATTTTGTCCCTTGTGGTATACCTACAAACATTGCAGTAACTACTGGGACAATAGCCAGATAGCGTAGATATTCTTGCTATTTTGCGATGTGAAGTCATCCCAGAGGAGGCATTGTAGGTATGCAATGAAGTTCACAGGAGAGAGAGTGGGTGGGTGGTGGTATCGTGGGGGTGTTTATAACAGGGTGGGTAGTGAGGGCAGGCAGTGGGCCTGAAAGCTGGAAGTGTTGCCTTCTCACTGTCACTTAATAAACACTGTTTATGCTCTCCACTTTTTCACTAAAGGAAGATGTTACACAGATCACTATGCTGCATTATACCAGTCACGTTGTTATAAAGCACCAGATGCTAGTACATAGCACAAAAGACATATAATATTAAATGCTCACTGTGAAGGCAATAGTGACATCACTCCTAGGCCTGCCACTGTCCCCACACTTACACCATATCGTCCACCATACCACACTTAAATATCACTGATATTGCTTATATTCACTTCAGTGGAGGAATTGGCTTACTTGTACTAATGTGTTGTAGGTAGTACTACGTCAATGAACAGTTTTTGTCCTCACCAACCCTCGTAGTTAAGTAATATTAAGAAAGTTTGTGGAGCACACTGTGACACGTCTTCACCCTCTCTCTCTCTCTCTCTCTCTCTCTCTCTCTCTCTCTCTCTCTCTCTCTCTCTCTCTCTCTCTTTCTCTTTTTTTTTTTTTTTTTTTTTTTTTTACACAGGGTTTGACAAGGTTAAGGATCCCTAGCTTTATTGACAGCTATTTACAGGTTAAGGATTCCTAACTTTATTGGCAAGCTAAGAGCTGTTACCTACATCAGCTCTTTTGAAAGCATTTTTATTGTTATGAGACATACAAGTAGGGAACAGGATGAAGTTGGAGCCATCTGTGGGCCAGCATTTTCATTTGATCAACTGACGTTATCTCTATTTACAACATGGTTCTTCATGGTTAGTTTGGAGTCAAATTTCACCCCAAGGATATCAACTTCTTCTCCAGGTGCCAACATCCTCCCATTCATCCTTACTACCGCACCAGCATTACCATCATGGTGCCTAGAGACGATCATCATTTGCATTTTCTCAGGTGCAAATGTTACTTGCCATCTATTTCCCCAAGCTGATATAGCTCTCAGCTGGTGATTGATGTAGCTTAGAGCAGCTGGCATTTCTTCTCTTGGATAAGTGAATGTCAGTGTACAGTCGTCTGCATATGCATGTGATTCTGGGATGAGATGAAGAAGGTCGTTGAAGTAGACATTCCATAACAATGGACCCAGCAAGTTCCTTGTGGAACACTTGCCCCAATAGGATGTCTAGCTGATTCCGTTCCATTGAGAACTACACTTAGAGATCTACCATGAAGGTAGTCACTGAGGAGACATAGCGTAGAGCCTGCAATTCCCAGTGCTTGAAATTTTGCTAAGAGGCCCTGGTGCCACACCCGGTCAAAAGCGCCAGCAATGTCCAGTGCTACCACACAGCTGACTTTGGATTCATTCAGTGACTGGTGCCACTTAGTGGAGAGGTTTAACAACAGATCAGCAGCAGAGTAACCTTTCCTGAAGCCATATTGACGATCACAAAGTAGTGAGTGGTAGTCAAAAAACTCTGTCATTTGTCTTGAGATTATTGTCTCAAGGATCTTACCAGTGATTGACAGGAGTGACACTGGTCTGTAGTTGCTGATTTCTGCTCTGCTCTGCTCTGCTCTGCTCTGCTCTGCTCTGCTCTGTCTGTCTGTCTCTCTGTCTCTGTCTCTCTGTCTCTCTGTCTCTCTGTCTCTCTGTCTCTCTGTCTCTCTCTCTGTCTGTCTGTCTGTCTCTCTCTCTCTCTCTCTCTCTCTCTCTCTCTCTCTCTCTCTCTCTCTCTCTCTCTCTCTCTCTCTCTCTCTCTCTCTCACTCTCACTCTCACTCACTGGCACCCAAAGACTGACACACATGGCCGTGAGCTCATCAGTTGTATAAGACTCACCGGTATACACTTAAACATTTAGCACACTATTGAAATTTGCTGATAGAATAATTTGGTTCATGAACTTTTAATACTGGCACCCTGAATTATCTAGTGTCTACTGTACTTATAAAAGGAGAGAATGAAAATATAGGTTGTAAACTATATAGGTATTCTTATCAATTTTTCCTTGTGTTGAAACTTGTGAAGCATAAAAGACATTTTAGATAAATATTAATTTGATGTACTTTTAAGTTTTTTCATGCTTCAATAAATTTGTATCATATATTTTTTATTACAGTCATGCCTGTTAATTTAAAGTAATAAATTTGTGTACCTAGTAAAAGGAAATGTTGGTATAATAAGAGGGAATTAATTATTCACACATTATTAATAGGAATTGATGCTAGAGGCTTTAAATTTTTCAAAGTTTGTGCTAGTTACAATTTATTCAAATAGATTCTTGGGAATATTTAAGTGGATCAGCCTGTTTGTCTTACCTAACTTGCCCCAGAAAAACCAAATGATTATAAACCGAATTATGTCAGTTTCTGGTGTCAGTGAATAACTAGACAGATCCAAAATATCTGTGTTGCCTCCTATACAGTTTGTATTGTCTTAGTATTTCTTTTGTAAGGCTAAAAAAAAATATATAGAATATTTGCCAAATATTATTAAATATCTTCAAAATTATTAAAAATGTTTAATAAGAGTTTATTGATGTATTTTATTAAAAGTATTTGCCCCAATGTGAATATTTAACTAGATTTACATGTGTTTAAATGTATTTATCATTAATTTTGCTTTGCTCAATTAACACTGAAATGTGTTATTTCATTGTACTGTATGTACTTGAGGAATTCCTGATTCTCAATAAAATATTATGCATTTTTACTTTTCCACAAGTACTGTGTATTACATTTGCCATATCTTCCATGAATATCAGTAGTAGAGTACTGCAATTTTTACATGATGTGCTGTATACTGAAACTGCAAACATCAGTATCAGAACTTGGATAAAAATGGCTCTTCACGTTTAGTACTTAAATCGTATCTGCGGTAGTTGGTAGTAAAATTTACTTTTCGAAGAGGTTCGTTGCTGTGGTGAACAATGGTTCTTTAACTAAGAAATCCAAGCTTTCCTCGTTCTTTGGATCAAACCTAAATACCTCCACATATGGAATCTTCATTGTGCAATTGCTGTCTATGTCACTTAACCCTTTCAGGGTCACCAGGCCCTCTCGGAGACTTGTTCTCAGGGTCGCCAAATTTTCAAAAAAAAAAAAAAAGAAACATTTTTCTTATGAAAAGATAGAGAATCTTTTCCCAATCATAATGACACCAAAAGTATGAAATTTGATGGAAAACTTAGGGAATTATGTTCTCACGAATTTAGCGGTCTCAATGATGTTTACGCATCGGCGATTTTGCCCACTTTGAGCCCTATTTTCGGCCAATTCCAGAATACTTGTCGACAAAAATCATAACTATTTCGCTAGAACTCCATTTTTTCTATCGAATGAGTACAAGAAATCACCTATTTACCGATTTCAACTATCCAATACAGTGGTCAGAATTTAGCAATTTTGCCAATTTCACACTAATTTCAAACGGTGCCAATTTCCGAATAGGGTCCGGAATAAACGAGAAAGACATTCCTGGCACTAAAATAACATTTCCTCTGTTCATTAGTCACGTCCCCATGCCCCTCTTGGAGTTCTAGCGAAATAGTTTTGATTTTTGTCGACAAGTATACTGGAATTGGCCGAAAATAGGGCTCAAAGTGGGCAAAATCGCCGATGCGTAAACATCATCGAGACCACTAACTTCGTGAGAACATAATTCCGTAAGTTTTCCATCAAATTTCATATTTTAGTGTCATTATGATCGGAAAAAGATTCTCTATCTTTTCATAAGAAAAAATAATTTTTTTTTTTTTTTTTGAAATTTGGCCGACCCTGAGAACAAGTCTCTGAGAGGGCCTGTCGACCCTGAAAGGGTTAATTACCCCCCAATCCTCCCTTCCCTCTCCCATCCTCCCCATCCCCTCCCCCTCTTTTTCCCTTTTCCTCCCTCCTTCCAACCCTCCCCTCTCCCCATCCCGTTTGTAGTCTCTGGGTTCCTCCCCTCTGGCATTACGGTTTCCAGGTAGGGGGTAGTGTGCTGGGGTTCATCCCACTCCATGGAGTCCCTCGGGGGTGGTGTAGTTTGCTATGGAATCTGAATTGTCTGGAGGTGTCCTGCTCCTTTCCTGTATTTCCGAGAAGTGGGCATGGTGTCCTGCAGATAATGGGTGTATCTCCAGAGGCTGCCTGTTGGTTCTGGGAGGTGACAACCGAAGAAGATATGCTTTGTGGTGGGTTCCCGACCGCCCTTTCTTTTGTCCGCCAAGGTGGCTCAGTAGATATGAGGTTGCTATCCCAGGGCACTGGTTTACTGGCGTGAAGGGTAGGATATGGCACGGTTTCCACGCTGCATCTGCACTGCTCGTGGACTTGAGGCCCTCTTGGATGAGGGGATGAACTTCCAGCCCTTTCATGCCTTCTAGTGACTGTCCCTTCGCTGTTTCTCTTTTTTTTTTTCTTCTTTCTTTTTTCTTTAAAATAACAAGAAAGAAGCACCACTATCATGGAGTCTTCATTCTGTGATAACCCTCCTCCTCCTAGGCCCCTTTCTGATCCCACATCCTGTTCTGACTCGGCTTCATTATTGGACCATTCTCTAGACTCTTCCCATACCCTTATACCTTCTGCTGGTGATGCACCATCACCTGGTCCGGGTGCTGGGGCACCACCGGTTTCTGTTACTGCCTCTGCTCACATGCCTTTAACAATAAATCCAGCTTCTCCAAATATGGTGCAATGGTTTTTGGATCGCCCACCTCCCTCAGGGTCAGGCCACCCGCGGTACTACTCCAAAATGTTCTAGACAACCTTCTGACGACTGTTCTTCGATGTCTGCCCAAAAACGACCTAAGTGACACCCACTCCCTTTGCGCACCATGTTTACAAGTAAGCAGTTGACTAAATTCTTTTCCCTACAACCGATGTCTCCAGCTGATTATCTTTCTGATCATAGTATTGGTAAAGCTCTTTTACGATATGTTGGCCTAAATATATCTTTTCACACTCTTCAAAACAGCACAAGTGTTGTTACATTTCAGAATTAAGAGCAAGCTCATGCTCTCTCCCGTATAACTTCCATAGATAACATTCCAGTCACAGTTCATAAGCACGCTACTCTCAATTCTTGCAGTGGTACTGTGGTTTTACCGCGTACCATTGTACAGAGTGATTTTCTGTCTTGTGGCAGTGATATTTTAGAGCAGTTATTCCTTCAGGACCTTCCTATTCTCAAAGTGGATACAGACATCCTGCCCATTTGGGTGGAGGTACTTTTCCAGTAACATTGCCAGCTTAATCTTCAACTGCCGTGGACTCCCGTCCTCCCTTTATATTGCAGGCCATCGCCTAGAGGTCCGTAAAGTAGTCCCTACTCCCCAACAGTGTCATAATTGCTGGTGATGTGGGCATCCCGCTAAATACTGCAAAGCTGTGGTGGAGTGCCCAGGCTGATCATACCAATACATCTTGCAGTCTTCCCCCCTCTTGTCTCAATTGCAATGAATCTCATCCTTCTTTTTCACGCTGTTGTCAAGGCTATCGTAATGAACGAGAAATCCATTATTTTAATGAGAGTGAAGACCTTACTTATGCTATGGCTGTCTCCCAGCTCCACCTTCAGGGAAAACTTCCTTGTGTTCCTTATTCTCGGGTAGCCCGGAGAACTCCAACCTTGACGGTCCTCCTGCCTACCACCACCTCTGCAACCACGTCTTCCGGGGTCACCCATTTCTAATTCTTTTGCGTTTTTTTCCTCTGAAATTCCTCCCTCTGCGCCTCTTCCTACTTCTACTGCTTCATCTCGCTCGCTAATTTCTCAGTCTGCGAGATCTCGCAAGCCTACACCTTCGCTTCTATCACCAGTGAAGTTGAATCGATCTTCTACCTTGACGCCTGGTTCTGACCCCCTTTCTAGCTCTCACACAAAGGTAGAGGTTCACCCTCCCCCCTCATGTAGTCCCCTCTTCTCCTGTTCCCCCCCAGTCTTCTTCCTTAGTTACCTTCCAACCTCCTTCCTCTCCTATTACACTACAGGACTCTTCTGTCCCCACCGACACATCTCTCCAGGATCATACTCCCCGCCCCTCTTACACCTCCATAGTTTCTCCGATCTCTACTTGCTCTACCTCACTTGTCTCTGAAATCATGGTATCGGCATCTTCCTTATCCGCTGAGACGCTTGACGCTATCTCCAGCTATATTGCCTAGACGAAACCCTCGATGGACACCAACACACCTTCTACCCTTTCTTTTTCATGACCCTCACAACAATCTTTTTATTCACAGTATTCTGATTCCTCCTTGCTTACATGCTTACTGTTGCCCCCACACGTTGACTTTACTGGTCCTTATAGCCCATAGGTTTTATCACTTCTTATTGTTGATATTCCTGTTTTTGTGAGTAATGTCTTATTTACAATGTAATATTCGTGGCCTCGGGTAATCGGGGAAAGCTCCAAGTCTTACTCTACTAGTTTTCCCGGATATGTGTTGGGTTACAAGAGCCCAAAATTCATTCAGCTGTTATTCGTCCCATTTTGGGCTATGTGCTGTTACACTCTTCTGATCCATTTCCTGATAAATGATTTAATTAATGATTTAATTGTGTGCGTTGATACACCTTATCAACAAGTTTTTGTTCATTCTCTGCTGCATTATACTGCAGCTCATATTTATTTACACAGATGGTATACAGTTTGCTCTCTACGTCTTTCCAGTTCTGTGCTTTCTCTATCTCGGATATTGCATTTTTGATCTCTTCTCTACCACCGCCCATCTTGTTGTTAGGTGATTTTAACGCCCATCATCATCTGTGGGGAGGATCCCACTATGACTCGTGGCAATCAGTTGAAGACTCTTCTTGCTTCTCATCCTCTTTGTTTTAAATTCAGGTGCTCCTACCCATTATGACTCTCGCACTCAGTCTCTCTCTTGCATTGATCTTTCTGTCTGTTCCTCATCAGTTGCACTTGATTATGCTTGGTCTCTCCTCCCAGATTTACTTGACAGTGATCACTTTCCTATACTTCTTACTTCTACTACGTATTCCCGACTACCTTGTAGCCCTAGTTGGCAATTTGCACAAACGGATTAGGACTTATACTCTCATCTTACTACCTTTTGTGAGGACCCCCTTTCATCCTCTGTTGATGAATTGGTACACCAGTTTTCGTCTTTAGTTTTGATGGAGGCATCACGTTCTATTCCTAAAACTTCAGGCCAGGCATGCATTCTCAGACATGTGTGCCTTGGTGGTCTCCTGCGTGTGCCCATGCAGTGTGTTTGGAACGTGCTGCGTGGGGCCATTATCAGTATAATTGAACCTCAGAGCGTCTTTTGGATTTGAACCCTTTCAGGGTTGGTGCTGTACTAGTACGGCTTGCACGCCAGGGTTGGTGCCGTACTAGTACGCATAAATTCTAGCGCCTTCAAATCTAGCGAGAGAAAGCTGGTAGGCCTACATATGAAAGAATGGGTCTATGTGGTCAGTGTGCACAGTATAAAAAATCCTGCAGCACACAGTGCATAATGAGAAAAAAAAAACTGACCGTGTTTTTGCTTTAAAACAGCGACTTTGCAGTGTATTTTTATATGGTATTTATGGTTGTATTCTAGTTTTCCTGGCCTCATTTTATAGAATAGAAGACATATTACAGAAACTGAGATAATTTTGATTGGTTTCACAATGAAAAGTACCTTGAAATTGAGCTCAAAGTAGCAGAAATGTTCGATTTTTATCAAAGTTCAAAAGTAAACAAATCATGCCATGTGTCCAATACACATCAACTGGTGAGTCTAATATTCTTTCACAAGTGCGGTAATATTATTTACACCATTTTTACACTAATGCAGTATGCATAACAGTAAATCTTCTATTTTTTTGTGAGAATAAAAATTCAAAGTGGAAAGCAAAAGAAATGTAACAGAGGCCAAGGGACGTGACTAATGAACAGAGGAAATGTTACTTTAGTGCCAGGAATGTCTGTCTTGTTTATTTTGGAACTTATTTGGAAATTGGCATTGTTTGAAATTTGTGTGAAATTTGCAAAATTGCTAATTTCTGACCACTTTTTTTTATAGTTTAAATCGGTAAATGGGTGGTTTCTTGTACTCATTCAATAGAAAAAATGAAGTTCTAGCTAAATAGTTATGATTTTTGTTGACTGGTACATTGGAATTGTCCGAAAATAGGGCTCAAAGTGGGTGAGATTGCCGATGCATAAATATCGTCGAGACTGCTAACTTCGCGAGAGCATAATTCTGTAAGTTTAACATCGAATTTCATACTTTTGGTGTCATTATGATCAGGAAAAGATTCTCTATCATTTCATAAAAAAAAATTTTCGAAAAATTTCCGACCCATTCAGGGCCTGTCGACCCTGAATGGGTTAAGCAAGCAAGGGCAGTTGCTCACCACTTCATACGCGATGCTAAATGCACTTGTTGATAAGACTGTGTGTCTACCATTACCTCGTCTTCCACTATGTGTGCTGTTTGGAAGAAAGTACACTCCGAACCCAGCTCCCATTTTGCGGGTTGCTGGTGTTTATGTTACAGAACCTCTTGAAGGGCTTCATCTTTGTCCCTCATTTCTTACATCTAAGTCTGTCAAGGAGCAATTGCCCTTGGATTTCTCCTGTAATGGACCCTTATGGCTTAGCACTTCTTTTTGATTATAATAATAATAATAATCCTCTAATGGAATGGAGCCATATAACATACCTTTCACTCTCCTAGAGCTAGAGTCCACGCTTTCCACTTGCCAGCTGTCAGCAGCTGGACCTGATAATATTCATATCAGTATGCTACGACATCTGCAGTCTGCGGCCCTTCAGGTCCTTTTACGCCTTTTCAATCATATTTGGGCGTGAGGGGTTCTCCCTCAACAATGGAAATCTGCCATCATACTACCATTTCGCAAACCAGGCAACTCAGGGCTTGATACCTCTCACTATCGTCTCATTGCCCTGGCCAGTGTAGTCTGTAAGGTAATGGAACGATTGGTGAATAGACATCTGAAATAGCTCTTGGAGACTCTCAATAGTCTTTTCCCTCGCCAATATGGCTTTCACAAGGGCTGCTCTACTTTGGACCCCTTGCTCCACTTAGATACGTATATTCGAAATGCCTTTGCTAACAAACACTCCATCCAAGCATATGACATATGACGTAAGGCATATGACACCACTTGGAGGTATAATATTCTAGCCCAAGTCCACTCTTTAGGTCTCCATGGCAATCTATCAACCTTCCTTGCTGCTTTCTTATCTGACAGACATTTTCAGGTCTGTGTTGGTGCCTCGCTTTCCTCAGACTTTGTACAAGCCGAGAGAGTCTCACAAGGTTGTGTCCTTAGCACTACCCTTTGTCTCTTAGCTATAAATGGCCTACATTCCGTTCTTCCTTCCCATATTTGGTCGTCACTTTATGTAGATGACTCTGCTATACCTTACTCAGGCACTGACTGTTGTCTAGTAGCAGCCTCACTTCAGGATGCGATTGACCGAGTTACTCATTGGACCACTTCACATGGCTTTAAATTTTCTGGTCTACCTGGAGGTTATTCCGGGGATCAACACCCCCACGGCCCGGTCCACGACCAGGCCTCCCGGTGGATCAGGGCCTGATCAACCAGGCTGTTACTGCACGCAGTAACAGCGTACGAACCACAGCCCAGCTGTGGTTGTATTCTCACTTTATTGATCTCATTTGACAGAATGAAAGATATATAGCAGAAATAGAGATGATTTTCAATGGTTTAAGGAATAAAAGTAGCCTGGAATTGAGCTCAAATTATCGGAAATGTTCGATTTTTGCCGATGTTCAAGAGTAAACACCTCTTCAAGGGGGGCTCCTTGGCGTGGTGAAGAGGCTCTTGGTCTGAGGAATTAGACCTGTCAATCTCCTTCCTCAGACCGAACCTAATTACCCCCCTTCCCTATCCCATCCTCTCCTTTTTCCTTTCCTCCTCCTCCTCCCCACCTCTCCCTTTTGCCCTTCCTCTTTTTGGACTTTGTGATTTTTTTCCCACAGGCGCACTAGTTCCTAGGTAGGGGAAAGGGTACCAGGGTCCATCCCATTCCGTTGAGGTTCTTGGCGGTGGCGTAGTTTGCCGTGGAATCTGGATCGCCTGGGGATGTCCTGATCTCTCTCCGGTATCTCGGAGGGTGGCTTTGGGTGTCTTTCAGGCGACGGGTGTATCTCTGGAAGCCACCTTTTGGATTCCGGGGGTGGTGGCCAAAGGAGGTATGCTTTGTGGCGGATATCTGGCCGCCCTCTCTTTTGTCCACCGAGGTAGCTCGGCAGATGTGAGGTTGCTATCCTGGATTGCTGGTTTACTGGCATGAAGGGTAGGGTATGGCCCAGGTTCCATGCTGCATCTGCGCTACTTGCAGTGCTGAGGTCCTCTTGGGCGCGGAGGGAGATTTCCGGCCCTTTCATTCCTCCTGGGAAATATTCCTCCCCGCTCCCCCCTTTTTTTATTCTTTTTTTTATTTTTATTTTCTTTTCTTCTTTCTTTTTTTGTTAAAAACAAAAAGAAAAGGAGTAACCTAACCATGGAGAACCCAGTCCATGAACCTACTACCCCCGGGCCCCTTCTTGATACCGCACCCCATTCTGACCCTGCCTCATTTTTTGACCATTCTTCGGACACTCATGATGCCCCTGTACCTCTTGCTGGTGCTGTTTCCTCGCCCGCTTCAGGTACCAGGGTTTCGACTGACTCCTTCAATTTGTCTGACCTCCGCTCTCCTTTAACTATGCTTCTGGCCTCTCCCTCTACGGTATGGCAATTTTCGAATCGCCAGCCCGTTTCACGTTGGACCAACTCTGGTCCCACTCCTAAATGCCAACGACAATCTCCTGATGCTGTTACTTCATTACCTTCCCATTCTACTCGGAAAAGACCGATACGTCATGCACTCCCTCTCCACACTCAGTTTCGGACCTCACAATGGACTAAATTCTTTACTTTGAGACCGACTTCTTCTGCCTATCTTTCCAACCATAGTATTGGCAAAGCGCTCCTGCGCCATGTTGGTAGAGATATTTCATTTCATGCTCTCAAGAGCAGTACACTCATCGTCACTGTCCAGAATGCTACCCAAGCTCATGATCTTTCTCTCCTTTCGCATATGGATGCTATTCCTATCACTGTTGAAAAACATCTTTCTCTCAATTCTTGTAGTGGTACTGTCATTCTGCCCCATACCATAGTCCAACAGAATTTCCAGACATGTGGCAATGACATTCTTGAACAACCAGCTGGAACTCCAGGATCTCCCAATCCTCAAAGTAGACACTTATGTCCTTCCTGCCCGCGAGCGGAGACCATACCCTTGCAATGTGGCTCGATTAACTTTCGACAGCCGTGAACTCCCATCCTCTGTTTATGTCGCGGGACATCAGTTACAAGTTCGAAAGGTGATCCCTACACTGCAACAGTGTAGAAATTGCTGGCATTTTGGTCACCCAGCAAAATATTGCAGATCTATAGCCGAATGCCCAGTCTGTGGTGCCGACGACCATTCTAATACGTCTTGCAGTTGACCTGTCTCTTGCCTTAATTGTCATGAGGCTCACCCTTCGTACTCTTGCCGTTGCCAGGTCTACTTAAATGAGCGTGAAATCCGTTGCCTCAAAGAGGCAGAAGGTCTCCCTTATGCTATGGCAGTTTCTCATCTCCGCCTCCAAGGGAGACTACCCCGTGTTTCTTATTCTCGTGTTTCAAAACGTCCCCCCACTTCTGGGGTCCCATCTTCTGCAGCCTCCTCTGTGGTTACCCCTCCGATAGCCACTCCGGTATCTAATTCTTTTGCTGTCCTGGGCTCTGATGTCCCTACTTCAACACCTCAGTCTGTTCTCACATCTTCACATCCTTCCTCACAAGCCCCGGTATTGACAAGACCTCGTACGACACCTTATACCAATCACCCCTCTACTTCTCAGAAGTCCAAAAAATCCCCATTGCTCAAATCTTCTTTGCCCCCCTTTCCTTCTGCCACCTCCGCATTTTACCTTTCCAATCTCTGTACCTAGTTCTTCCCCTCTCTCTGGCTCTATTACAAGTGTGGAGGTTCACCCTCCTCCTCGTACTATGCCTTCCACCCCCTTCCCCTCCCTAGTTTCTCCCTCTTCTGCCACCTCCCAGGTTTCTGCCTCTTTTGTCCCCTCCCACACTTCTTCTCCAGTCCCCTACACTCTTTCGTCCCCCTCTACTTTGGTACAGTCCATTACTGTCCCAATCTTTACTCACCCTCCTCCTCCTAGCTCCAATATTGTCTCCCATACGTCTTTGAATTCAGAAACACTGGAAGCCATTTCAGAATATATTGCAGAGACTAAACCTTCAATGGATAATGATACACCTCCTGTTCCTTCTCTTCCCTCTACTCCATCTCCACAACTCCATTCTTCGTAACGCTCCGTTCCTTCGCTGCTTGAATATCTTCCGATGCCACCGCACGTTGACTTTTCTAACCCCTCTAGTCCATAGGTGCCCTTCCCTTCGGATTCCTGGTATTTTCTTTATTACCAATCATGGCCTATTTACAGTGGAATATCCGCGGCCTCAGGGGTAATCGGGGTGAGCTTCAGATGTTTCTTTCTAGGTTTTCCCCTGTTGGTGCTTGCTTACAAGAACCAAAATTACACTCAGCTGTTTTCCAACCTATCTCAGGCTATAATTTATTGTATTCTTCGGATTCTTTCTCAGATGGGACCTTTAATGAAAGTGCCCTTCTTCTACGCAATGATATTCCATACTGTCAACTATTTGTCCATACCTCGCTGCATTACACTGCAGCCCGTATCCACTTGAATAAGTGGTTTACAATATGTTCTTTATATCTCTCTCCTTCTCGAGCATTTTCTATCCCAGATTTTGCCTTTCTTGTTTCATCCTTACCACCATCACCACTTCTGTTACTTGGCGATTTTAATGCCCACCATTTCCTCTGGGGGGCTCTCATTGTGACTCACGTAGCATCCAGTTGGAGGCTTTTCTCGCCTCTCACCCCCTCCATGTTTTAAATACGGGTACTCCCACCCATTTTGATCCTCGTACTCATACTCTCTCTTGCATCGATCTATCGGTTTGCTCTTCCTCCACTGCACTAGACTTCACCTGGTCTCTTCTACCGGACTTGCATAACAGCGATCATTTTCCAATCATTCTTACTTCTCCTTCATATTCACCACCTTTCCGTAGCCCTCGCTGGCAGTTTGATTGGGCAAATTGGGACCTTTACTCGCAACTCACTGCTTTTAGTGAGGTTCCTTCTTCATCCTCCATTGATGAGCTCCTACACCTCTTCTCAACGTCGTTTTAACCGCAGCTTCTCATTCTATACCCCAAACCTCAGGAAGGCATTCTCAGAAGTGCGTGCCTTGGTGGTCTCCTGCTTGTGCTCGTGCAGTACGTTTGAAACGCGCTGCATGGGGCAGGTACCGGTACAATAGAACCGATGAGAGACTTCTTGATTTTAAGCAGAAGCGTGCGGTCGCTCACCGTGTTATCCGTGATGCTAAACACACTTGCTGGCGAGATTATGTTTCCACCATCACCTCTGCTTCCTCTATGAGTGCAGTGTGGAAAAAAATGAGGAAATTGAGTGGTAAATACTCTCCTGACTTGGCTCCTGTTCTACGGGTCGCCGGTGTTGATATAACAAACCCTCTTGATGTTGCCATTGAAATTGGTGCTCATCTGGTCCGTATTTCCCGGGGGCTCCATCTATGCCCCTCGTTTCTTTCCTCAAAGTCTGTCAGAGAGTTAGTACCCTTGGACTTTTCTTCTCTCAGAGAAGAACAGTATAATGTGCCTTTTACACTTCGGGAACTGGAGGCAACACTCTCAGCTTACCAATCATCAGCAGCTGGGCCTGACGACATTCATATTCGGATATTACAACATTTACATCAGTTAGTCCTTGTAGTCCTCTTACACCTCTTCAATCTTATTTGGTCACAAGGAGTTCTTTCCCAGCTGTGGAAATCTGCCATTGTTCTCCCTTTCCGCAAGCCAGGTACTACGGGACATGATGCCTCCCACTATCATCCCATTGCTCTTACTAGTGCAGTTTGCAGAGTGATGGAAAATCTGGTAAATTGACGTTTAATGTGGTATTTAGAGACTCAAAACAGTCTCTCCACTAGTCAATATGGCTTTCGTAAGGGCCGATCTACCATAGACCCTTACTACACTTAGATACGTATGTTTGTAATGCCTTTGCGAGTAATAACTTAGTTATTGCCATATTTTTTGACCTTGAGAAGGCATATGACACAATTTGGAGGTGTAATATTTTGGCCTACGCTCACTCCTTAGGCCTCCGAGGCAATCTACCATCCTTCCTTAAGAACTTTTTAACTGACAGACATTTCCGTGTTCGAGTCAATAATGTGCTCTCCCCTGACTTCGTCCAAGCTGAAGGTGTCCCTCAGGGATGTGTTCTGAGCACAACAGTTTTTCTCCTTGCTATAAATGATTTAGCCTCTGTTCTTCCACCCAATATTTGGTCATCACTCTATATAGATGACTTCGCTATTGCTTGTGCAGGCGCTGACTGTCACCTCATTACAGTTTCTCTCCAGCATGCGGTCGACTGTGTTTCCAATTGGGCCACCACGTATGGGTTTAAATTTTCCAGTACCAAAACTCACCAAATTACTTTCACTAGACGCTCTGTCATCTCCAATCATCCTTTGTACCTCTATGGCTCCCGTATCCCTGAACGTGATACAGTCAGGTTTCTGGGCCTTCTCTTTGACCGTAGATTATCCTGGAAACCTCACATTACCTCTCTGAAGGCAACTTGTCACAGCCGGCTGAACCTTCTTAAAACCCTTGCTCATCTTTCCTGGGGAGCTGATCGTCGAACTCTGCTTCGCCTACATTCAGCCCTCATTTTATTGAAACTCGATTATGGTGACCAGATCTATTCAGCGGCCTCTCCTGCTACTCTCTCTAGCCTTAACCCCATCCATAACCAAGGATTACGTTTATGCCTTGGTGCTTTTCGCTCTTCGCCTGTTGAGAGCTTCTATGCAGAAGCAAATGTTCCATCCTTGTCTGATCGCTGTGATGCCCATTGCCTTCACTACTATGTACACTCTCACAATCTCCACAATCCTTCCATTTATAGAATGGTCACCGATATTAGTAGATGTTCTTTATTTTTCACCGCCCCTGTTTGCTCTGTCCCTTCTCTCTTCACCTACATTCTCTCTTGTCTTCCCTTCAGTTACCACCTTTATATGCTCATGTAGCATCTCACTTTTCCCTACCACCCTGGGAAGTTCCAGCTGTTCAGGTCTGTTCTTTCTCACTCCCTTGCTGGAAAGCCCAACTGCCTACGGTGGCTTCCCGCTCTCTTTTTCTTGACCACTTCCACTCTCATTCTCATACCATCGCTGTGTACACAGATGGCTCTAAGTCTTCTGATGGCCTCGGATTCGCAGCAGTGTTTCCGGACAGCGTCGTGTGACTGCATTTACTATCTTCAGCTAGCATTTTTACTGCTGAATTGTATGCCATTCTTGCAGCACTTACTCGTATCACATCTATGCCTGTGTCATCATTTGTGGTTGTCTCAGACTCCCTAAGTGCTCTACAGGCTATACGGAAATTTGATACACCTCACCCTCTAGTTCTCCGTATCCAACTTTGGCTACGCCGTATCTCTACCAAGCATAAAGATATTGTTTTTTGTTGGGTCCTTGGTCATGTTGACGTACAGGGCAATGAACAGGCAGACACTGCTGCGCGGTCAGCAGTACATGACCTACCAATTTTATATAGAGGTGTTCCATTTCCAGACTATTTTGCTGTAATAGCTACCCACCTTCACACCCGTTGGCAACAATGTAGGTCAACTTTACTTGGTAACAAACTTCATTCTACTAAATCGAACATAGGTTACTGGCCGTCTTCTTGTCATCAGTGCCGTGGTTGGGAGACTACTCTCTCCCACCTTTGCATTAGCCACACTCGTCTTACTCATGGGTATCTCATGGAGAGGCACCCTGTTCCTCTCTGTGAGCAGTGTCAAGTTCCAGTATCGATTAACCACATTCTGTTAGACTGCCCTCTCTATCAACGAGCACGCAGAATTTACCTCCAAAGTCGTCTCCGCTCTACTACTCTCTCTTTACCTTCCCTTCTTGCTGATGGACCCTCCTTTAATCCTGACTCTCTCATTGACTTCTTGACAACGACTGATTTACTCCACAAACTCTGATGATGATACCCTTTGCACTCCCCTCAGCCCTTTCTACCTCAATCTCTTGCTGCCCTCTACCCTTTCACCATCCACTGCCTCGCTGTTCTCCGTAACCTATTACTTATCCATCTCCCTTTTGTCACCTGATACCCTCGCTTCCTTCCTACCCTGCAGCGCTGTATAGCCCTTGTGGTTTAGCGCTTTTTTTATGCAGTAGTCTGAATAACAGTAAATCTTCTGTTTTTTTTTTTTTTTTTTTTATTTTTTTTTTGTTTTTTTTTGTGTGTGTGTGTGTATGAATAAAATTTAAAAGTGAAAAGCAAGAGTAATATAAGAGGGGCCTGGAGACTTGACTAATGAACAGAGAAAATGTTTTTGTGCTAGGAATGTCTGCATTGTTTATGCTGGACCCTATTTTGAAATTAGCCTTTCTTGAATTTCGTGTGAAATTGGCCAGATTAGTAATTTCAGATCATTTTATTGTGTAGTTGAAATAGATAAATGGGCAGTTTCTTGCACTCATTCAATAGAATAAAGGAGTTCTAGCGAAATAGCTATGAGTTTGGTCGACTAGAACAATGGAATTTGCCCAAAATAGGGCTCAAAGTGGGCGACATCACCAATGCGTAAATATTGCTGAGACCGCTAACATTGCAATAGCGTAATTCTATAAGTTTTCCATCAAATTTCGTGTTTTTGGTGTCATTACCATCACAAGATGCACAACAAGAGTAGTAGGTTGGTAGACAACAACCACCCAGGGAAGTACTACCGTCCTGCCAGATGACTGTGAAACAAAAACCTGTAACTGTTTTGCATGATTGCTGGTTTCTTTTTCTGTCTCATAAACATGCTAGATAACAGGGATATCTTGCTACTCCTACTTACACTTTGGTCACACTTCACAGACATGCACATGCATATATATATACATACATCTAGGTTTTTCTCCTTTTTCTAAATAGCTCTTGTTCTTTATTTCTTCTATTGTCCATGGGGAAGTGGAAAAGAATCTTTCCTCCGTAAGCCATGCGTATCGTATGAGGCGACTAAAATGCCGGGAGCAATGGGCTAGTAACCCCTTCTCCTGTAGACATTTACTAAAAAAGAGAAGAAGAAAAACTTTATAAAACTGGGATGCTTAAATGTGCGTGGATGTAGTGCGGATGACAAGAATCAGATGATTGCTGATGTTATGAATGAAAAGAAGTTGGATGTCCTGGCCCTAAGCGAAACAAAGCTGAAGGGGGTAGGAGAGTTTCAGTGGGGGGAAATAAATGGGATTAAATCTGGAGTATCTGAGAGAGTTAGAGCAAAGGAAGGGGTAGCAGTAATGTTAAATGATCAGTTATGGAAGGAGAAAAGAGAATATGAATGTGTAAATTCAAGAATTATGTGGATTAAAGTAAAGGTTGGATGCGAGAAGTGGGTCATAATAAGTGTGTATGCACCTGGAGAAGAGAGGAATGCAGAGGAGAGAGAGAGATTTTGGGAGATGTTAAGTGAATGTATAGGAGCCTTTGAACCAAGTGTGAGAGTAATTGTGGTAGGGGACCTGAATGCTAAAGTAGGAGAAACTTTTAGAGAGGGTGTGGTAGGTAAGTTTGGGGTGCCAGGTGTAAATGATAATGGGAGCCCTTGGATTGAACTTTGTATAGAAAGGGGTTTAGTTATAGGTAATACATATTTTAAGAAAAAGAGGATAAATAAGTATACAAGATATGATGTAGGGCGAAATGACAGTAGTTTGTTGGATTATGTATTGGTAGATAAAAGACTGTTGAGTAGACTTCAGGATGTACATGTTTATTGAGGGGCCACAGATATATCAGATCACTTTCTAGTTGTAACTACACTGAGAGTAAAAGGTAGATGGGATACAAGGAGAATAGAAGCATCAGGGAAGAGAGAGGTGAAGGTTTATAAACTAAAAGAGGAGGCAGTTAGGGTAAGATATAAACAGCTATTGGAGGATAGATGGGCTAATGAGAGCATAGGCAATGGGGTCAAAGAGGTATGGGGTAGGTTTAAAAATGTAGTGTTAGAGTGTTCAGCAGAAGTTTGTGGTTACAGGAAAGTGGGTGCAGGAGGGAAGAGGAGCGTTTGGTGGAATGTTGATGTAAAGAGAGTAGTAAGGGAGAAAAAGTTAGCATGTAAGTTTTTACAAAGTAGAAGTGATGCAAGGAGGGAAGAGTATATGGAGAAAAAGAGAGAGGTTAAGAGAGTGGTGAAGCAATGTAAAAAGAGAGCAAATGAGAGAGTGGGTGAGATGTTATCAACAAATTTTGTTGAAAATAAGAAAAAGTTTTGGAGTGAGATTAACAAGTTAAGAAAGCCTAGAGAACAAATGGATTTGTCAGTTAAAAATAGGAGAGGAGAGTTATTAAATGGAGAGTTAGAGGTATTGGGAAGATGGAGGGAATATTTTGAGGAATTGTTAAATGTTGATGAAGATAGGGACGCTGTGATTTCGTGTATAGGGCAAGGAGGAATAACATCTTGTAGGAGTGAGGAAGAGCCAGTTGTGAGTGTGGGGGAAGTTCGTGAGGCAGTAGGTAAAATGAAAGGGGGTAAGGCAGCCGGGATTGATGGGATAAAGATAGAAATGTTAAAAGCAGGTGGGGATATAGTTTTGGAGTGGTTGGTGCAATTATTTAATAAATGTATGGAAGAGGGTAAGGTACCTAGGGATTGGCAGAGAGCATGCATAGTTCCTTTGTATAAAGGCAAAGGGGATAAAAGAGAGTGCAAAAATTATAGGGGGATAAGTCTGTTGAGTATACCTGGTAAAGTGTATGGTAGAGTTATAATTGAAAGAATTAAGAGTAAGACGGAGAATAGGATAGCAGATGAACAAGGAGGCTTTAGGAAAGGTAGGGGGTGTGTGGACCAGGTGTTTACAGTGAAACATATAAGTGAACAGTATTTAGATAAGGCTAAAGAGATCTTTGTGGCATTTATGGATTTGGAAAAGGCATATGACAGGGTGGATAGGGGGGCAATGTGGCAGATGTTGCAAGTGTATGGTGTAGGAGGTAGGTTACTGAAAGCAGTGAAGAGTTTTTACGAGGATAGTGAGGCTCAAGTTAGAGTATGTAGGAAAGAGGGAAATTTTTTCCCAGTAAAAGTAGGCCTTAGACAAGGATGTGTGATGTCACCGTGGTTGTTTAATATATTTATAGATGGGGTTGTAAGAGAAGTAAATGCGAGGGTCTTGGCAAGAGGCATGGAGTTAAAAGATAAAGAATCACACACAAAGTGGGAGTTGTCACAGCTGCTCTTTGCTGATGACACTGTGCTCTTGGGAGATTCTGAAGAGAAGTTGCAGAGATTGGTGGATGAATTTGGTAGGGTGTGCAAAAGAAGAAAATTAAAGGTGAATATAGAAAAGAGTAAGGTTATGAGGATAACAAAAAGATTAGGTGATGAAAGATTGGATATCAGATTGGAGGGAGAGAGTATGGAGGAGGTGAACGTATTCAGATATTTGGGAGTGACGTGTCAGCGGATGGGTCTATGAAAGATGAGGTGAATCATAGAATTGATGAGGGAAAAAGAGTGAGTGGTGCACTTAGGAGTCTGTGGAGACAAAGAACTTTGTCCTTGGAGGCAAAGAGGGGAATGTATGAGAGTATAGTTTTACCAACGCTCTTATACGGGTGTGAAGCGTGGGTGATGAATGTTGCAGCGAGGAGAAGGCTGGAGGCAGTGGAGATGTCATGTCTGAGGGCAATGTGTGGTGTGAATATAATGCAGAGAATTCGTAGTTTGGAAGTTAGGAGGAGGTGCGGGATTACCAAAACTGTTGTCCAGAGGGCTGAGGAAGGGTTGTTGAGGTGGTTCGGACATGTAGAGAGAATGGAGCGAAACAGAATGACTTCAAGGGTGTATCAATCTGTAGTGGAAGGAAGGCGGGGTAGGGGTCGGCCTAGGAAAGGTTGGAGGGAGGGGGTAAAGGAGGTTTTGTGTGCGAGGGGCTTGGACTTCCAGCAGGCATGCGTGTGCATGTTTGATAGGAGTGAATGGAGACAAATGGTTTTTAATACTTGACGTGCTGTTGGAGTGTGAGCAAAGTAACATTTATGAAGGGATTCAGGGAAACCGGCAGGCCGGACTTGAGTCCTGGAGATGGGAAGTACAATGCCTGCACTCTGAAGGAGGGGTGTTAATGTTGCAGTTTAAAAACTGTAGTGTAAAGCACCCTTCTGGCAAGACAGTGATGGAGTGAGTGATGGTGAAAGTTTTTCTTTTTCGGGCCTCCCTGCCTTGGTGGGAATCGGCCAGTGTGATAATAATAAAATAAAATGTTAGTCACTATACTGACTGAGACTCACGCTGTGGACTCCTGTCTGGTGATCATGTGATCAAAGCATTGTTGGTCTACAATGACGTAGGAAAACCAAATCGAATAAATCGGTTCGAAAATCAATTTGTTCAACAATTAGTCTGTTCGATAACCGAGGTTCCAATGTATAATATATATACAGTATTTTATTTCAGCACGATACAGTGGTTGTACTAAAGAGAATGAATGACATTAGGTGTACATGCCGAAAGCCCCTGTATATGGGACATTTCCCCATTCTCTCAAATTTGCTAAAACTTAGAGCCTTGGATTTGGTGTAAACTGTAATAAGTGGATTTTGACTTATATTGCCAATATTGCCATTGCTGCAGTTGTCACTACCAATAGTGCTGTTGCTGCTGACAATATCAGTGCCATTGTTTTAGACAACGCTGTCATCGCTGAAGCTGCCACTGCCACTGATGTTGACAAAAAATTCACTGTCACACCTGGCTCTTGAGTTCAGTGCATTCTTTAGTACGTTTGTGGCCATGAGAGCTTGTAGAAAAATACTGTTTCACAAATCCTAGTTTATTGAAGAACTAGTGGTAGAAGATGGCTTCCCTCAGTGATGATGGCTTCCTATGACTGTGAGCGGCTGTATCTTCAACTTGGGGAGGAGTTGATGGAGGCAGGAGAAGAGATTCAGCTACTGAAGTGGGTGTGTCTTAAGGGATTGTCCCAGGAACGACAATAATCACTGACCAGTTGCTTCAGCTCCTTCAGTACCCTGGTGGTGGACTAGGTGCTTCAGGTCTTTCAGTAAACTGGTGATGGACCAGGTGCATCAGGTCTTTCAGTACCCTGGTGGTGGACCAGGTGCTTCAACTCCTTCAGTACCTTGGTGGTGGACCAGGTGCTTCAGCTCCTTCAATATCCTGGTGGTGGACCAGGTGCTTCAGCTCCTTCAGTACCTTAGTGGTGGACCAGGTGCTTCAGGTCCTAAAGTACCTTGGTGGTGGACCAGGTGCTTCAGCTCCTTCAGTACCTTGGTGGTGGACCAGGTGCTTCAGGTCCTTCAGTACCTTGGTGGTGGACTAGGTGCTTCAGCTCCTTCAATATCCTGGTGGTGGACTAGGTGCTTTAGGTCCTTAGTACCTTGGTGGTGGACCAGGTGCTTCAGCTCCTTCAGTACCTTGGTGGTGGACCAGGTGCTTCAGCTCCTTCAGTACCTTGGTGGTGGACCAGGTGCTTCAGGTCCTTCAGTACCTTGGTGGTGGACTAGGTGCTTCAGCTCCTTCAATATCCTGGTGGTGGACTAGGTGCTTTAGGTCCTTAGTACCTTGGTGGTGGACCAGGTGCTTCAGCTCCTTCAGTACCTTGGTGGTGGACCAGGTGCTTCAGCTCCTTCAGTACCTTGGTGGTGGACCAGGTGCTTCAGCTCCTTCAGTACCCTGGTGGTGGACCAGGTGCTTCAGGTCCTTCAGTACCTTGGTGGTGGACCAGGTACTTCAGGTCCTTCATTACCCTGGTGGTGGACCAGGTGCTTCAGGTCCTTCAATACCCTGGTGGTGGACCAGGTGCTTCAGCTCCTTCAATATCCTGGTGGTGGACCAGGTGCTTCAGCTCCTTCAATACCCTGGTGGTGGACCAGGTGCTTCAGCTCCTTGAATACCCTGGTGGTGGACCAGGTGCTTCAGCTCCTTCAATATCCTGGTGGTGGACCAGGTGTCAAGTGGGTTTTCGATAACGTGGATGGGTAAAAATACTCACGTAGGCTGGTAGTACGTATAATATATAACGGGAAGTATGGGAAGCGCCAACAGCTGACCTGCCTCTCTCTGCTCCCTATCTTCGACTGACTCTCAAGTGCCTATGGGTGAGGGGTGTTTGAAATTCTTTACATCCTCAGCACTAAATGGAGGGTCTGCATGCAACATAAAGGTAATGCACTTATGGTGTACTTAGATGACGTAATAGTCATGTCTAAAGACGTGGATACATACTTGAAAAGACTTGATGTAGCACTTGGTAAGCTTGAAGAAGTCAATTTAAAGATCAAACTGTCTAAATGTCAATTTTTCAGATCAGAAATTAAGTTTCTTGGTCACGTAGTCACTCCTAGAGGGGTTACGACTGACCAAAGTAAAGTAACTGCAGTACTAAATTTTCCAACTCCCAAAACTGCTGATGCCGTAAGATCCTTTGTGGGCTTAGCAGGTTTTTATAGATCTTTCATTGCCAATTTTTCTTCCATAGCTGCTCCTCTAACTGAGTTGCTTAAGAAAGATGCTCCTTTTGTTTGGACCTTCCGCCAAGAAAGAGCATTCCAAACTCTAAAAGAAAAGCTAACATCAGCTCCAATTTTGAAATTTCCAGATTTTTCTAAGCCCTTCTATCTGACAACTGATGCTAGTTCTATTGGCATAGGTGCCGTACTAGCTCAGAAGACTGATGGCAAGTACAACACAGTTGCATTTGCTACCCCGAGTCCTTACAAAGGCTGAACGTAATTATACAGTAACTGAGCAAGAAGCTTTAGCAATAGTATGGTCTTTAAAGCACTTCCGAGACATTATTTATCAGTACTCTGTTCATGTCTTGACAGACCATGCTCCACTGATACCTTTATTCCAGAACAAACAACCTACTGGAAGGTTAGCCAGATGGACCTTGACTATCCAAGAGTTCAATCCCACCGCTGCCACCAATTTGTCAAGTGGGTTTTCGATAACGTGGATGGGTAAAAATACTCACGTAGGCTGGTAGTACGTATAATATATAACGGGAAGTTTGGGAAGCGCCAACAGCCAACCTGCCTCTCTCTGCTCCCTATCTTCGACTGACTCTCAAGTGCCTACGGGTGAGGGGTGTTTGAAATCCTACTGTGGTCAGCAGCAACATGAATAATCAGTCAGTGATTCACGCAGACGGTTGGTAGTGAGTCATCTACTGGTACACTGGTTACTGGTAACTGGTTAATAGGAACTAGTACTACTAATGAGACAGGTGCTTCAGCTCCTTCAATACCCTGGTGGTGGACCAGGTGCTTCAGCTCCTTCAATACACTGGTGGTGGACCAGGTGCTTCAGCTCCTTCAATACCCTAGTGGTGGACCAGATGCTTCAGCTCCTTCAGTACCTTGGTGGTGGACCAGGTGCTTCAGCTCCTTTAGTACCCTGGTGGTGGACCAGATGCTTCAGCTCCTTCAATACCCTGGGAGTGGACCAGGTGCTTCAGGTCCTTCAGTACCTTCGTGGTGGACCAGGTGCTTCAGCTCCTTCAATACCCTGGTGGTGGACCAGGTGCTTCAGGTCCTTCAGTATCTTGGTGGTGGACTGGGTGCTTCAGGTCCTTCAGTACCTTGGTGGTGGACTGGGTGCTTCAGGTCCTTCAATACCCTGGTGGTGGACCAAATGCTTCAGCTCCTTCAATACCCTGCTGGTGGACCAGGTGCTTCAGCTCCTTCAGTACCTTGGTGGTTGACCAGGTGCTTCAGCTCCTTCAATACCCTGGTGGAGGACCAGGTGCTTCAGCTCCTTCAGTACTCTGGTGATGGACCAGGTACTTCAGCTCCTTGAATACCCTGGTGGTGGACCAGGTGCTTCAGGTCCTTCAGCACCTTGGTGGTGGACCAGGTGCTTCAGTACCCTGGTGGTGAACCAGGTGCTTCAATACCCTGGTGGTGGACCAGGTGCTTCAGGTCCTTCAGTACCTTGGTGGTAGACCAGGTGCTTCAGCTCCTTCAATACCCTGGTGGTGGACCAGGTGCTTCAGGTCCTTCAGTACCTTAGTGGTGGACTGGGTGCTTCAGGGCTTTTAATACCCTGGTGGTGGACCAGATGCTTCAGCTCCTTCAATACCCTGGTGGTGGACCAGTTGCTTCAGCTCCTTCAGTACCTTGGTGGTGGACCAGCTGCTTCAGCTCCTTCAATACCCTGGTGGAGGACCAGGTGCTTCAGCTTCAGTACCCTGGTGGTGGACCAGGTACTTCAGCTCCTTGAATACTCTGGTGGTGGACCAGGTGCTTCAGGTCCTTCAGCGACTTGGTGGTGGACCAGGTGCTTCAGTACCCTGGTGGTGGACCAGGTGCTTCAGGTGCTTCAATACCCTGGTGGTGGACCAGGTGCTTAAGGTCCTTCAGTACCTTGGTGCTGGACTAGATGCTTCAGTTCCTTCAATACCCTGGTGGTGGACCAGGTGCTTCAATACCCTGGTGGTGCACCAGGTCCTTCAGTACCTTGGTGGTGGACCAGGTGCTTCAGCTCCTTTAATACCCTGGTGGTGGACCAGGTGCTTCAGGTCCTTCAGTACTTTGGTGGTGGACCAGGTGCTTCAGGTCCTTCAGTACCTTGGGGGTGGACCAGGTGCTTCAGGTCCTTCAATACCATGGTGGTGGACCAGGTGCTTCAGGTCCTTCAGTACCTTGGTGGTGGACCAGATGCTTCAGCTATTCAGTACCCTGGTGGTGGACCAGGTGCTTCAGGTCCTTCAGTACCTTGGTGGTGGACCAGATGCTTCAGTTCCTTCAATACCCTGGTGGTGGACCAGGTGCTTCAGGTCCTTCAATACCCTGATGGTGGACCAGGTGCTTCAGCTCCTTCAGTACCTTGGTGGTGGACCAGATGCTTCAGCTCCTTGAATACCCTGGTGGTGGACCAGGTGCTTCAGGTCCTTCAGCACCTTGGTGGTGGACCAGGTGCTTCAGTACCTTGGGGGTGGACCAGGTGCTTCAATACCCTGGTGGTGGACCAGGTGCTTCAGGTCCTTCAGTACCTTGGTGGTGGACCAAATGCTTCAGCTCCTTCAATACCCTGGTGGTGGACCAGGTGCTTCAGGTCCTTCAATACCCTAGTGGTGGACCAGGTGCTTCAGGTCCTTCAGTACCTTGGTGGTGGACCAGGTGCTTCAGGTCCTGCAGTAACTTGGTGGTGGACCAGGTGCTTCAGCTCCTTCAGCACCTTGGTGGTGGACTAGGTGCTTCAGCTCCTTCAGTACCTTGGTGGTGGACCAGGTGCTTCGGCTCCTTCAGTACCTTGGTGGTGGACCAGGTGCTTCAGCTCCTTCAATACCCAATTGGTGGACCAGGTGCTTCAGCTCCTTCAATACCCAATTGGTGGACCAGGTGCTTCAGCTCCTTCAATACCCAATTGCTGGACCAGGTGCTTCAGCTCCTTCAGTACCCTGTTGGTGGACCGTGTGCATCAGCTTCTACAATACCCTTGTGGTGGACCAGGCGCTTCAGGTCCTTCAGTACCTTCGTGGTGGACCAAGTGCTTCAGCTCCTTCAATACCCTGGTGGTGGACCAGGTGTTTCGGCTCCTTCAATACCCTGGTGGTGGACCAAGTGCTTCAGCTCCTTCAATACCCTCGTGGTGGACCAAGTGCTTCAGCAACTTCAATACCCTGGTGGTGCACCAAGTGCTTCAGCTCCTTCAATACCCTGGTGGTGGACCAGGTGTTTCGGCTCTTTCAACACCCTGGTGGTGGACCAGGTGCTTCAGCTCCTTCAGTAACTTGGTGGTGGACCAGGTGCTTCAGTTCCTTCAATACCCTGGTGGTGGACCAGGTGCTTCAGCTCCTTTAGTACCTTGGTGGTGGACCAGGTGCTTCAGCTCCTTCAATACCCTGGTGGTGGACCAGATGCTTCAGCTCCTTCAATACCCTGGTAGTGCACCAGGTGCTTCAGGTCCTTCGGTACCTTGGTGGTGGACCAGGTGCTTCAGCTCCTTCAATTCCCTGGTGGTGGACCAGGTGCTGCAGGCCCTTCAGTACATTGGTGGTGGACCAGGTGGTTCAGCTCCTTCAATACCCTGGTAGTGCACCAGGTGCTTCAGCTCCTTCAGTACCCTGGTGGTGGACCAGGTACTTCAGCTCCTTCAGTACCCTGGTGGTGGACCAGGTGCTTCAGCTCCTTCAATACCCTTGTGGTGGACCAGGTGCTTCAGCTCCTTTAGTACCTTGGTGGTGGACCAGGTGCTTCAGCTCCTTCAATACCCTCGTGGTGGACCAGGTGCTTCAGGTCCTTCAGTACCTTCGTGGTGGGCTGGGTGCTTCAGGGCTTTTTATACCCTGGTGGTGGACCAGATGCTTCAGCTCCTTCAATACCCTGGTGGTGGACCAGTTGCTTCAGCTCCTTCAGTACCTTGGTGGTGGACCAGCTGCTTCAGCTCCTTCAATACCCAGGTGGAGGACCAGGTGCTTCAGCTTCAGTACCCTTGTGGTGGACCAGGTACTTCAGCTCCTTGAATACCCTGGTGGTGGACCAGGTGCTTCAGGTCCTTCAGCGCCTTGGTGGTGGACCAGGTGCTAATAGTGCTTCAATACCCTGGTGGTGGACCAGGTGCTTCAGGTCCTTCAGTACCTTGGTGGTGGACCAGATGCTTCAGCTCCTTCAATACCCTGGTGGTGGACCACGTGCTTCAATACGCTGGTGGTGCACCAGGTGCTTCAGGTCCTTCAGTACCTTGGTGGTGGACCAGGTGCTTCAGCTCCTTTAATACCCTGGTGGTGGACCAGGTGCTTCAGGTTCTTCAGTACTTTGGTGGTGGACTAGGTGCTTCAGGTCCTTCAGTACCTTGGTGGTGGACCAGGTGCTTCAGGTCCTTCAATACCATGGTGGTGGACCAGGTGATTCAGGCCCTTCAGTACCTTGGTGGTGGACCAGATGCTTCAGCTCCTCAGTACCCTGGTGGTGGACCAGGTGCTTCAGGTCCTTCAGTACCTTGGTGGTGGACCAGATGCTTCAGCTCCTTCAATACCCTGGTGGTGGACCAGGTGCTTCAGGTCCTTCAATATCCTGATGGTGGACCAGGTGTTTCACCTCCTTCAGTACCTTGGTGGTCGACCAGGTGCTTCAGCTTCAGTATCCTGGTGGTGGACCAGGTACTTCAGCTCCTTGAATACCCTGGTGGTGCACCAGGTGCTTCAGGTCCTTCAGTACTTTGGTGGTGGACCAGGTGCTTCAACTCCTTTAATACCCTGGTGGTGGACCAGGTGCTTCAGGTTCTTCAGTACTTTGGTGGTGGACTAGGTGCTTCAGGTCCTTCAGTACCTTGGTGGTGGACCAGGTGCTTCAGGTCCTTCAATACCATTGTGGTGGACCTGGTGCTTCAGGTCCTTCAGTGCCTTGGTGGTGGACCAGATGCTTCAGCTCCTTCAGTACCCTGGTTGTGGACCAGGTGCTTCAGGTCCTTCAGTACCTTGGTGGTGGACCAGATGCTTCAGCTCCTTCAATACCCTGGTGGTGGAGCAGGTGCTTCAGATCCTTCAGTACCTTGGTGGTGGACCAGGTGCTTCAGCTCCTTCAGTACCTTGGTGGTGGACCAAATGCTTCAGCTCCTTCAATACCCTGGTGGTGGAGCAGGTGCTTCAGGTCCTTCAATACCCTGGTGGTGGACCAGGTGCTTCAGCTCCTTCAATACCCTGGTGGTGGACCAGGTGCTTCAGGTCCTTCAGTATCTTGGTGGTGGACCAGGTGCTTCAGCTCCTTCAGTACCCTGGTGGTGGACCAGGTGCTTCAGCTCCTTCAATACCCTGGTGGTGGACCACATGCTTCAGCTCCTTCAATACCCTGGTGGTGGACCAGGTGCTTCAGGTCCTGCAGTAATTTGGTTGTGGACCAGGTTCTTCAGCCCCTTCAGTACCTTGGAGGTGGACCAGGTGCTTCATCTCCTTCAATACCCTGCTGGTGGACCAGGTGCTTCAGGTCCTGCAGTAACTTGGTGGTGGACCAGGTGCTTCAGTACCTTGGTGGTGGACCAGCTGCTTCAATACCCTGGTTGTGGACCAGGTGCTTCAGGTCCTTCAGTACCTTGGTGGTGGACCAGATGCTTCAGCTCCTTCAATACCCTGGTGGTGGAGCAGGTGCTTCAGGTCCTTCAATGACCTGGTGGTGGACCAGGTGCTTCAGCTCCTTCAGTACCTTGGTGGTGGACCAGATGCTTCAGCTCCTTCAATACCCTGGTGGTGGACCAGGTGCTTCAGGTCCTTCAATACCCTAGTGGTCGACCAGGTGCTTCAGGTCCTTCAGTACCTTGGTGGTGGACCAAGTGCTTCAGCTCCTTCAGTACCCTGGTGGTGGACCAGGTGCTTCAGCTCCTTCAGTACATTGGTGGTGGACCAGATGCTTCAGCTCCTTCAATACCCTGGTGGTGGACCAGGTGCTTCAGGTCCTTCAATACCCTGGTGGTGGACCAGGTGCTTCAGCTTCTTCAGTACCTTGGTTGTGGACCAGGTGGTTCAGCTCCTTCAATACCCTTGTGGTGGACCAGGTGCTTCAGGTCCTTCGGTACCTTGGTGGTGGACCAGGTGCTTCAGCTCCTTCAATTCCCTGGTGGTGGACCAGGTGCTGCAGGCCCTTCAGTACATTGGTGGTGGACCAGGTGGTTCAGCTCCTTCAATACCCTTGTGGTGGGCAAGGTGCTTCAGCTCCTGCAGTACCCTGGTGGTGGACCAGGTACTTCAGCTCCTTCAGTACCCTGGTGGTGGACCAGGTGCTTCAGCTCCTTCAATACCCTTGTGGTGGACCAGGTGCTTCAGCTCCTTTAGTACCTTGGTGGTGGACCAGGTGCTTCAGCTCCTTCAATACCCTGGTGGTGGACCAGGTGCTTCAGGTCCTTCAGTACCTTGGTGGTGGACTGGGTGCTTCAGCTCCTTCAATTCCCTGGTGGTGGACCAGATGCTTCAGCTCCTTCAATACCCTGGTGCTGGACCAGGTGCTTCACCTCCTTCATTACATTGGTTGTGGACCAGGTGCTTCAGCTCCTTCAATACCCTGGTGGTGGACCAGGTGCTTCAGCTCCTTCAATACCCTGGTGGTGGACCAGGTGCTTCAGCTTCTTCAGTACCTTGGTTGTGGACCAGGTGGTTCAGCTCCTTCAATACCCTGGTGGTGGGCCAGGTGCTTCAGCTTCTTCAGTACCTTGGTTGTGGACCAGGTGCTTCACCTCCTTCAGTACCCTGGTGATGGACCAGGTGCTTCAATACCCTGGTGGTGGACCAGGTGCTTCAGCTCCTTTAGTACCTTGGTGGTGGACCAGGTGCTTCAGCTCCTTCAATACCCTGGTGGTGGACCAGGTGCTTCAGGTCCTTCAGTACCTTGGTGGTGGACCAGGTGCTTCAGCTCCTTCAGTACATTGGTGGTGGACCAGATCCTTCAGCTCCTTCAGTACCTTGGTGGTGGACCAGGTGCTTCAGCTCCTTCAATACCCTGGTGGTGGACCAGGTGCTTCAGGTCCTTCAGTACCTTGGTGGTGGACCAGGTGCTTCAGCTCCTTCAGTACATTGGTGGTGGACCAGATCCTTCAGCTCCTTCAGTACCTTGGTGGTGGACCAGATCCTTCAGGTCCTTCAGTACCTTGGTGGTGGACCAGGTGCTTCAGCTCCTTCAGTACATTGGTGGTGGACCAGATCCTTCAGCTCCTTCAGTACCTTGGTGGTGGACCAGGTGCTTCAGCTCCTTCAATACCCTGGTGGTGGACCAGGTGCTTCAGGTCCTTCAGTACCTTGGTGGTGGACTGGGTGCTTCAGCTCCTTCAGTACCTTGGTGGTGGACCAGGTGCTTCAGCTCCTTCAATACCCTGTTGGTGCACCAGGCGCTTCAGGTCCTTCAGTACCTTGGTGGTGGACCAGGTGCTTCAGCTCCTTCAATACCCTGTTGGTGCACCAGGCGCTTCAGGTCCTTCAGTACCTTGGTGGTGGACCAGGTGCTTCAGCTCCTTCAATACCCTGTTGGTGCACCAGGCGCTTCAGGTCCTTCAGTACCTTGGTGATGGACCAGGTGCTTCAGCTCCTTCAATACCCTGGTGGTGGACCAGGTGCTTCAGGTCCTTCAGTACCTTGGTGGTGGACCAGGTGCTTCAGCTCCTTCAATACCCTGTTGGTGCACCAGGTGCTTCAGCTCCTTCAATACCCTGGTGGTGGACCAGGTGCTTCAGGTCCTTCAATACCCTGGTGGTGGACCAGGTGCTACAGGTCCTTCAGTACCTTGGTGGTGGACCAGGTGCTTCAGGTCCTTCAATACCCTGGTGGTGGACCAGGTGCTTCAGGTCCTTCAATACCCTGGTGGTGGACCAGGTGCTTCAGGTCCTTCAGTACCTTGGTGGTGGACCAGGTGCTTCAGCTCCTTCAATACCCTGTTGGTGCACCAGGCGCTTCAGGTCCTTCAATACCCTGGTGGTGGACCAGGTGCTTCAGCTCCTTCAATACCCTGGTGGTGGACCAGGTGCTTCAGGTCCTTCAGTACCTTGGTGGTGGACCAGGTGCTTCAGCTCCTTCAATACCCTGGTGGTGGACCAGGTGCTTCAGGTCCTTCAATACCCTGGTGGTGGACCAGGTGCTTCAGCTCCTTCAATACCCTGGTGGTGGACCAGGTGCTTCAGGTCCTTCAGTACCTTGGTGGTGGACCAGGTGCTTCAGCTCCTTCAATACCCTGGTGGTGGACCAGGCGCTTCAGGTCCTTCAATACCCTGGTGGTGGACCAGGTGCTTCAGGTCCTTCAGTACCTTGGTGGTGGACCAGGTGCTTCAGCTCCTTCAATACCCTGTTGGTGCACCAGGTGCTTCTGCTCCTTCAATACCCTGGTGGTGGACCAGGTGCTTCAGGTCCTTCAGTACCTTGGTGGTGGACCAGGTGCTTCAGCTCCTTCAATACCCTGTTGGTGCACCAGGTGCTTCAGCTCCTTCAATACCCTTTTGGTGGACCAGGTGCATCAGCTCCTTCAATACCCTTTTGGTGGACCAGGTGCTTCAGCTCCTTCAATACCCTGGTGGTGGACCAGGTGCTTCAGGTCCTTCAGTACCTTGGTGGTGGACCAGGTGCTTCAGCTCCTTCAATACCCTGGTGGTGGACCAGGTGCTTCAGGTCCTTCAGTACCTTGGTGGTGGACCAGGTGCTTCAGCTCCTTCAATACCCTGTTGGTGCACCAGGTGCTTCAGCTCCTTCAATACCCTGGTGGTGGACCAGGTGCTTCAGGTCCTTCAATACCCTGGTGGTGGACCAGGTGCTTCAGGTCCTTCAGTACCTTGGTGGTGGACCAGGTGCTTCAGGTCCTTCAATACCCTGGTGGTGGACCAGGTGCTTCAGGTCCTTCAATACCCTGGTGGTGGACCAGGTACTTCAGGTCCTTCAATACCCTGGTGGTGGACCAGGTGCTTCAGCTCCTTCAATACCCTAGTGGTGGACCAGGTGCTTCAGGTCCTTCAATACCCTGGTGGTGGACCAGGTGGTTCAGCTCCTTCAATACCCTGGTGGTGGACCAGGTGCTTCAGGTCCTTCAGTACCTTGGTGGTGGACCAGGTGCTTCAGCTCCTTCAATACCCTGGTGGTGGACCAGGTGCTTCAGCTCCTTCAGTACCTTGGTGGTGGACTGGGTGCTTCAGGTCCTTCAGTACCTTGGTGGTGGACCAGGTGCTTCAGCTCCTTCAATACCCTGGTGGTGGACCAGGTGCTTCAGGTCCTTCAGTATCTTGGTGGTGGACCAGGTGCTTCAGCTCCTTCAGTACATTGGTGGTGGACCAGATCCTTCAGCTCTTTCAGTACCTTGGTGGTGGACCAGGTGCTTCAGCTCCTTCAATACCCTGGTGGTGGACCAGGTGCTTCAGGTCCTTCAGTACCTTGGTGGTGGACCAGGTGCTTCAGCTCCTTCAGTACATTGGTGGTGGACCAGATCCTTCAGCTCCTTCAGTACCTTGGTGGTGGACCAGGTGCTTCAGCTCCTTCAATACCCTGGTGGTGGACCAGGTACTTCAGCTCCTTCAGTACCCTGGTGGTGGACCAGGTACTTCAGCTCCTTCAGTACCCTGGTGGTGGACCAGGTGCTTCAGCTCCTTCAATACCCTGGTGGTGGACCAGGTACTTCAGCTCCTTCAGTGCCCTGGTGGTGGACCAGGTGCTTCAGCTCCTTCAGTACCCTGGTGGTGGGCCAGGTGCTTCAGCTCCTTCAGTACCCTGGTGGTGGACCAGGTACTTCAGCTCCTTCAGTACCCTTGTGGTGGGCCAGGTGCTTCAGCTCCTTCAGTACCCTGGTGGTGGGCCAGGTGCTTCAGCTCCTTCAGTACCCTGGTGGTGGACCAGGTGCTTCAGCTCCTTCAATACCCTGGTGGTGGACCAGGTGCTTCAGCTCCTTCAATACCCTGGTGGTGGGCCAGGTGCTTCAGCTCCTTCAGTACCCTGGTGGTGGACCAGGTGCTTCAGCTCCTTCAATACCCTGGTGGTGGGCCAGGTGCTTCAGCTCCTTCAGTACCCTGGTGGTGGACCAGGTGCTTCAGCTTCTTCAATACCCTGGTGGTGGGCCAGGTGCTTCAGCTCCTTCAGTACCCTGGTGGTGGACCAGGTGCTTCAGCTCCTTCAATACCCTGGTGGTGGACCAGGTGCTTCAGCTCCTTCAGTACATTGGTGGTGGACCAGATCCTTCAGCTCCTTCAGTACCTTGGTGGTGGACCAGGTGCTTCAGCTCCTTCAATACCCTGGTGGTGGACCAGGTGCTTCAGGTCCTTCAGTACCTTGGTGGTGGACCAGGTGCTTCAGCTCCTTCAGTACATTGGTGGTGGACCAGATCCTTCAGCTCCTTCAGTACCTTGGTGGTGGACCGTGTGCATCAGCTCCTACAATACCCTTTTGGTGGACCAGGCGCTTCAGGTCCTTCAGTACCTTGGTGATGGACCAGATGCTTCAGCTCCTTCAATACCCTTTTGGTGGACCAGGTGCTTCAGCTCCTTCAATACCCTGGTGGTGGACCAGATGCTTCAGCTCCTTCAATACCCTGGTGGTGGACCAGGTGCTTCAGCTCCTTCAATACCCTGGTGGTGGACCAGGTGCTTCAACTCCTTCAATACCCTGGTGGTGGACCAGGTGTTTCGGCTCTTTCAACACCCTGGTGGTGGACCAGGTGCTTCAGCTCCTTCAGTACCTTGGTGGTGGACCAGGTGCTTCAGCTCCTTCAATACCCTGGTGGTGGACCAGATGCTTTGGCTCCTTCAATACCCTGGTGGTGCACCAGGTGCTTCAGGTCCTTCGGTACCTTGGTGGTGGACCAGGTGCTTCAGCTCCTTCAATTCCCTGGTGGTGGACTAGGTGCTGCAGGCCCTTCAGTACATTGTTGGTGGACCAGGTGGTTCAGCTCCTTCAATACCCTTGTGGTGGACCAGGTGCTTCAGCTCCTTCAGTACCCTGGTGGTGGACCAGGTACTTCAGCTCCTTCAGTACCCTGGTGGTGGACCAGGTGCTTCAGCTCCTTCAGTACCCTGGTGGTGGGCCAGGTGCTTCAGCTCCTTCAGTACCCTGGTGGTGGACCAGGTACTTCAGCTCCTTCAGTACCCTGGTGGTGGGCGAGGTGCTTCAGCTCCTTCAGTACCCTGGTGGTGGGCCAGGTGCTTCAGCTCCTTCAGTACCCTGGTGGTGGACCAGGTGCTTCAGCTCCTTCAATACCCTGGTGGTGGACCAGGTGCTTCAGCTCCTTCAATACCCTGGTGGTGGGCCAGGTGCTTCAGCTCCTTCAGTACCCTGGTGGTGGACCAGGTGCTTCAGCTCCTTCAATACCCTGGTGGTGGGCCAGGTGCTTCAGCTCCTTCAGTACCCTGGTGGTGGACCAGGTGCTTCAGCTCCTTCAATACCCTGGTGGTGGACCAGGTGCTTCAGCTCCTTCAGTACCCTGGTGGTGGACCAGGTGCTTCAGCTCCTTCAGTACCCTGGTGGTGGACCAGGTGCTTCAGCTCCTTCAATACCCTGGTGGTGGACCAGGTACTTCAGCTCCTTCAGTACCCTGGTGGTGGGCCAGGTGCTTCAGCTCCTTCAGTACCCTGGTGGTGGGCCAGGTGCTTCAGCTCCTTCAGTACCCTGGTGGTGAACCAGGTGCTTCAATACCCTGGTGGTGGACCAGGTGCTTCAGCTCCTTCAGTACCCTGGTGGTGGACCAGGTGCTTCAGCTCCTTCAATACCCTTGTGGTGGACCAGGTGCTTCAGCTCCTTTAGTACCTTGGTGGTGGACCAGGTGCTTCAGCTCCTTCAATACCCTGGTGGTGGACCAGGTGCTTCAGGTCCTTCAGTACCTTGGTGGTGGACTGGGTGCTTCAGCTCCTTCAATACCCTGGTGGTGGACCAGATGCTTCAGCTCCTTCAATACCCTGGTGGTGGACCAGATGCTTCAGCTCCTTCAATACCCTGGTGGTGGACCAGGTGCTTCAGGTCCTTCAGTACCTTGGTGGTGGACTGGGTGCTTCAGCTCCTTCAATACCCTGGTGGTTGACCAGATGCTTCAGCTCCTTCAATACATTGGTTATGGACCAGGTGCTTCAGCTCCTTCAATACCCTGGTGGTGGACCAGGTGCTTCAGGTCCTTCAGTACCTTGGTGGTGGACTGGGTGCTTCAGCTCCTTCAATACCCTGGTGGTTGACCAGATGCTTCAGCTCCTTCAATACATTGGTTATGGACCAGGTGCTTCAGCTCCTTCAATACCCTGGTGGTGGACCAGGTGCTTCAGGTCCTTCAGTACCTTGGTGGTGGACTGGGTGCTTCAGCTCCTTCAATACCCTGGTGGTTGACCAGATGCTTCAGCTCCTTCAATACATTGGTTATGGACCAGGTGCTTCAGCTCCTTCAATACCCTGGTGGTGGACCAGGTGCTTCAGCTCCTTCAATACCCTGGTGGTGGACCAGGTGCTTCAGCTCCTTCAATACCCTGGTGGTGGACCAGGTGCTTCAGCTTCTTCAGTACCTTGGTTGTGGACCAGGTGGTTCAGCTCCTTCAATACCCTGGTGGTGGGCCAGGTGCTTCACCTCCTTCAGTACCCTGGTGATGGACCAGGTACTTCAGCTCCTTCAGTACCCTGGTGGTGGACCAGGTGCTTCAGCTCCTTCAGTACATTGGTGGTGGACCAGATGCTTCAGCTCCTTCAATACCCTGGTGGTGGACCAGATGCTTCAGGTCCTTCAATATCCTGGTGGTGGACCAGGTGCTTCAGCTCCTTTAGTACCTTGGTGGTGGACCAGGTGCTTCAGCTCCTTCAATACCCTGGTGGTGGACCAGGTACTTCAGGTCCTTCAGTACCTTGGTTTTGGACCAGGTCCTTCAGCTCCTTCAGTACATTGGTGGTGGACCAGATGCTTCAGCTCCTTCAATACCCTGGTGGTGGACCAGATGCTTCAGGTCCTTCAATATCCTGGTGGTGGACCAGGTGCTTCAGCTCCTTCAGTACATTGGTGGTGGACCAGGTGCTTCAGGTCCTTCAATACCCTGGTGGTAGACCAGATGCTTCAGCTCCTTCAATACCCTGGTGGTGGACCAGATGCTTCAGCTCCTTCAATACCCTGGTGGTGGACCAGGTGCTTCAGCTCCTTCAGTACATTGGTGGTGGACCAGATGCTTCAGGTCCTTCAATACCCTGGTGGTAGACCAGATGCTTCAGCTCCTTCAATACCCTGGTGGTGGACCAGGTGCTTCAGCTCCTTCAGTATATTGGTGGTGGACCAGGTGCTTCAGCTCCTTCAATACCCTGGTGGTGGACCAGGTGCTTCAGCTCCTTCAGTACATTGGTGGTGGACCAGGTGCTTCAGCTCCTTCAGTACATTGGTGGTGGACCAGATGCTTCAGCTCCTTCAATACCCTGGTGGTGGACCAGGTGCTTCAGCTCCTTCAATACCCTGGTGGTGGACCAGGTACTTCAGCTTTTTCAATACCCTAGTGGTGGACCAGGTGCTTCAATACCCTGGTGGTGCACCAGGTGCTTCAGGCCCTTCAGTACCTTGGTGGTGGACCAGGTGCTTCAGCTCCTTTAGTACCCTGGTGGTGGACCAGGTGCTTCAGGTTCTTCAGTACTTTGGTGGTGGACCAGGTGCTTCAGGTCCTTCAGTACCTTGGTGGTGGACCAGGTGCTTCAGGTGCTTCAATACCATGGTGGTGGACCAGGTGCTTCAGGTCCTTCAGTACCTTGGTGGTGGACCAGATGCTTCAGCTCCTCAGTACCCTGGTGGTGGACCAGGTGCTTCAGGTCCTTCAATACCCTGGTGGTGGACCAGGTGCTTCAGGTCCTTCAATTCCCTGATGGTGGACCAGGTGCTTCAGCTCCTTCAGTACCTTGGTGGTGGACCAGATGCTTAAGCTCCTTCAATACCCTGGTGGTGGACCAGGTGCTTCAGCTTCAGTATCCTGGTGATGGACCAGGTACTTCAGCTCCTTGAGTACCCTGGTGGTGGACCAGGTGCTTCAGGTCCTTCAGCACCTTGGTGGTGGACCAGGTGCTTCAGTACCTTGGTGGTGGACCAGGTGCTTCAATACCCTGGTGGTAGACCAGGTGCTTCAGGTCCTTCAGTACCTTGCTGGTGGACCAGATGCTTCAGCTCCTTCAGTACCCTGGTTGTGGACCAGGTGCTTCAGGTCCTTCAGTACCTTGGTGGTGGACCAAATGCTTCAGCTCCTTCAATACCCTGGTGGTGGACCAGGTGCTTCAGGTCCTTCAATACCCTGGTGGTGGACCAGGTGCTTCAGGTCCTTCAGTACCTTGGTGGTGGACCAGATGCTTCAGCTCCTTCAATACCCTGGTGGTGGACCAGGTGCTTCAGGTCCTTCAATACCCTAGTGGTGGACCAGGTGCTTCAGATCCTTCAGTACCTTGGTGGTGGACCAGGTGCTTCAGACTCCTTCAGTACCCTGGTGGTGGACCAGGTGCTTCAGCTCCTTCAATACCCTGGTGGTGGACCAGGTGCTTCAGCTCCTTCAATACCCTGGTGGTGGACCAGGTGCTTCAGCTCCTTCAATACCCTGGTGGTGGACCAGGTGCTTCAGCTCCTTCAATACCCTGGTGGTGGACCAGGTGCTTCAGGTCCTGCAGTAACTTGGTGGTGGACCAGGTGCTTCAGACTCCTTCAGTACCCTGGTGGTGGACCAGGTGCTTCAGCTCCTTCAATACCCTGGTGGTGGACCAGGTGCTTCAGCTCCTTCAATACCCTGGTGGTGGACCAGGTGCTTCAGGTCCTGCAGTAACTTTGTGGTGGACCAGGTGCTTCAGCTCCTTCAGTACCCTGGTGGTGGACCAGGTGCTTCAGCTCCTTCAATACCCTGGTGGTGGACCAGGTGCTTCAGCTCCTTCAATACCCTGTTGGTGGACCAGGCGCTTCAGGTCCTTCAGTACCTTGGTGATGGACCATGTGCATCAGCTCCTACAATACCCTGGTGGTGGACCAGGCGCTTCAGGTCCTTCAGTACCTTGGTGATGGACCAGATGCTTCAGCTCCTTCAATACCCTGTTGGTGGACCAGGTGCTTCAGCTCCTTCAATACCCTGGTGGTGGACCAGATGCTTCAACTCCTTCAATACCCTGGTGGTGGACCAGGTGCTTCAGCTCCTTCAATACCCGGGTGGTGGACCACGTGCTTCAACTCCTTCAATACCCTGGTGGTGGACCAGGTGTTTCGGCTCTTTCAACACCCTTGTGGTGGACCAGGTGCTTCAGCTCCTTCAGTACCTTGGTGGTGGACCAGGTGCTTCAGCTCCTTCAATACCCTGGTGGTGGACCAGGTGCTTCAGCTCCCTTAGTACCTTGGTTGTGGACCAGGTGCTTCAGCTCCTTCAATACCCTGGTGGTGGACCAGATGCTTCAGCTCCTTCAATACCCTGGTGGTGCACCAGGTGCTTCAGGTCCTTCGGTACCTTGGTGATGGACCAGGTGCTTCAGCTCCTTCAATACCCTGGTGGTGGACCAGGTGCTTCAGGTCCTTCAGTACCTTGGTGGTGGACCAGGTGCTTCAGCTCCTTCAATACCCTGTTGGTGCACCAGGTGCTTCAGCTCCTTCAATACCCTGGTGGTGGACCAGGTGCTTCAGGTCCTTCAATACCCTGGTGGTGGACCAGGTGCTACAGGTCCTTCAGTACCTTGGTGGTGGACCAGGTGCTTCAGGTCCTTCAATACCCTGGTGGTGGACCAGGTGCTTCAGGTCCTTCAATACCCTGGTGGTGGACCAGGTGCTTCAGGTCCTTCAGTACCTTGGTGGTGGACCAGGTGCTTCAGCTCCTTCAATACCCTGTTGGTGCACCAGGCGCTTCAGGTCCTTCAATACCCTGGTGGTGGACCAGGTGCTTCAGCTCCTTCAATACCCTGGTGGTGGACCAGGTGCTTCAGGTCCTTCAGTACCTTGGTGGTGGACCAGGTGCTTCAGCTCCTTCAATACCCTGGTGGTGGACCAGGTGCTTCAGGTCCTTCAATACCCTGGTGGTGGACCAGGTGCTTCAGCTCCTTCAATACCCTGGTGGTGGACCAGGTGCTTCAGGTCCTTCAGTACCTTGGTGGTGGACCAGGTGCTTCAGCTCCTTCAATACCCTGGTGGTGGACCAGGCGCTTCAGGTCCTTCAATACCCTGGTGGTGGACCAGGTGCTTCAGGTCCTTCAGTACCTTGGTGGTGGACCAGGTGCTTCAGCTCCTTCAATACCCTGTTGGTGCACCAGGTGCTTCTGCTCCTTCAATACCCTGGTGGTGGACCAGGTGCTTCAGGTCCTTCAGTACCTTGGTGGTGGACCAGGTGCTTCAGCTCCTTCAATACCCTGTTGGTGCACCAGGTGCTTCAGCTCCTTCAATACCCTTTTGGTGGACCAGGTGCATCAGCTCCTTCAATACCCTTTTGGTGGACCAGGTGCTTCAGCTCCTTCAATACCCTGGTGGTGGACCAGGTGCTTCAGGTCCTTCAGTACCTTGGTGGTGGACCAGGTGCTTCAGCTCCTTCAATACCCTGGTGGTGGACCAGGTGCTTCAGGTCCTTCAGTACCTTGGTGGTGGACCAGGTGCTTCAGCTCCTTCAATACCCTGTTGGTGCACCAGGTGCTTCAGCTCCTTCAATACCCTGGTGGTGGACCAGGTGCTTCAGGTCCTTCAATACCCTGGTGGTGGACCAGGTGCTTCAGGTCCTTCAGTACCTTGGTGGTGGACCAGGTGCTTCAGGTCCTTCAATACCCTGGTGGTGGACCAGGTGCTTCAGGTCCTTCAATACCCTGGTGGTGGACCAGGTACTTCAGGTCCTTCAATACCCTGGTGGTGGACCAGGTGCTTCAGCTCCTTCAATACCCTAGTGGTGGACCAGGTGCTTCAGGTCCTTCAATACCCTGGTGGTGGACCAGGTGGTTCAGCTCCTTCAATACCCTGGTGGTGGACCAGGTGCTTCAGGTCCTTCAGTACCTTGGTGGTGGACCAGGTGCTTCAGCTCCTTCAATACCCTGGTGGTGGACCAGGTGCTTCAGCTCCTTCAGTACCTTGGTGGTGGACTGGGTGCTTCAGGTCCTTCAGTACCTTGGTGGTGGACCAGGTGCTTCAGCTCCTTCAATACCCTGGTGGTGGACCAGGTGCTTCAGGTCCTTCAGTATCTTGGTGGTGGACCAGGTGCTTCAGCTCCTTCAGTACATTGGTGGTGGACCAGATCCTTCAGCTCTTTCAGTACCTTGGTGGTGGACCAGGTGCTTCAGCTCCTTCAATACCCTGGTGGTGGACCAGGTGCTTCAGGTCCTTCAGTACCTTGGTGGTGGACCAGGTGCTTCAGCTCCTTCAGTACATTGGTGGTGGACCAGATCCTTCAGCTCCTTCAGTACCTTGGTGGTGGACCAGGTGCTTCAGCTCCTTCAATACCCTGGTGGTGGACCAGGTACTTCAGCTCCTTCAGTACCCTGGTGGTGGACCAGGTACTTCAGCTCCTTCAGTACCCTGGTGGTGGACCAGGTACTTCAGCTCCTTCAGTGCCCTGGTGGTGGACCAGGTGCTTCAGCTCCTTCAGTACCCTGGTGGTGGGCCAGGTGCTTCAGCTCCTTCAGTACCCTGGTGGTGGACCAGGTACTTCAGCTCCTTCAGTACCCTTGTGGTGGGCCAGGTGCTTCAGCTCCTTCAGTACCCTGGTGGTGGGCCAGGTGCTTCAGCTCCTTCAGTACCCTGGTGGTGGACCAGGTGCTTCAGCTCCTTCAATACCCTGGTGGTGGACCAGGTGCTTCAGCTCCTTCAATACCCTGGTGGTGGGCCAGGTGCTTCAGCTCCTTCAGTACCCTGGTGGTGGACCAGGTGCTTCAGCTCCTTCAATACCCTGGTGGTGGGCCAGGTGCTTCAGCTCCTTCAGTACCCTGGTGGTGGACCAGGTGCTTCAGCTTCTTCAATACCCTGGTGGTGGGCCAGGTGCTTCAGCTCCTTCAGTACCCTGGTGGTGGACCAGGTGCTTCAGCTCCTTCAATACCCTGGTGGTGGACCAGGTGCTTCAGCTCCTTCAGTACATTGGTGGTGGACCAGATCCTTCAGCTCCTTCAGTACCTTGGTGGTGGACCAGGTGCTTCAGCTCCTTCAATACCCTGGTGGTGGACCAGGTGCTTCAGGTCCTTCAGTACCTTGGTGGTGGACCAGGTGCTTCAGCTCCTTCAGTACATTGGTGGTGGACCAGATCCTTCAGCTCCTTCAGTACCTTGGTGGTGGACTGTGTGCATCAGCTCCTACAATACCCTTTTGGTGGACCAGGCGCTTCAGGTCCTTCAGTACCTTGGTGATGGACCAGATGCTTCAGCTCCTTCAATACCCTTTTGGTGGACCAGGTGCTTCAGCTCCTTCAATACCCTGGTGGTGGACCAGATGCTTCAGCTCCTTCAATACCCTGGTGGTGGACCAGGTGCTTCAGCTCCTTCAATACCCTGGTGGTGGACCAGGTGCTTCAACTCCTTCAATACCCTGGTGGTGGACCAGGTGTTTCGGCTCTTTCAACACCCTGGTGGTGGACCAGGTGCTTCAGCTCCTTCAGTACCTTGGTGGTGGACCAGGTGCTTCAGCTCCTTCAATACCCTGGTGGTGGACCAGATGCTTTGGCTCCTTCAATACCCTGGTGGTGCACCAGGTGCTTCAGGTCCTTCGGTACCTTGGTGGTGGACCAGGTGCTTCAGCTCCTTCAATTCCCTGGTGGTGGACTAGGTGCTGCAGGCCCTTCAGTACATTGTTGGTGGACCAGGTGGTTCAGCTCCTTCAATACCCTTGTGGTGGACCAGGTGCTTCAGCTCCTTCAGTACCCTGGTGGTGGACCAGGTACTTCAGCTCCTTCAGTACCCTGGTGGTGGACCAGGTGCTTCAGCTCCTTCAGTACCCTGGTGGTGGGCCAGGTGCTTCAGCTCCTTCAGTACCCTGGTGGTGGACCAGGTACTTCAGCTCCTTCAGTACCCTGGTGGTGGGCGAGGTGCTTCAGCTCCTTCAGTACCCTGGTGGTGGGCCAGGTGCTTCAGCTCCTTCAGTACCCTGGTGGTGGACCAGGTGCTTCAGCTCCTTCAATACCCTGGTGGTGGACCAGGTGCTTCAGCTCCTTCAATACCCTGGTGGTGGGCCAGGTGCTTCAGCTCCTTCAGTACCCTGGTGGTGGACCAGGTGCTTCAGCTCCTTCAATACCCTGGTGGTGGGCCAGGTGCTTCAGCTCCTTCAGTACCCTGGTGGTGGACCAGGTGCTTCAGCTCCTTCAATACCCTGGTGGTGGACCAGGTGCTTCAGCTCCTTCAGTACCCTGGTGGTGGACCAGGTGCTTCAGCTCCTTCAGTACCCTGGTGGTGGACCAGGTGCTTCAGCTCCTTCAATACCCTGGTGGTGGACCAGGTACTTCAGCTCCTTCAGTACCCTGGTGGTGGGCCAGGTGCTTCAGCTCCTTCAGTACCCTGGTGGTGGGCCAGGTGCTTCAGCTCCTTCAGTACCCTGGTGGTGAACCAGGTGCTTCAATACCCTGGTGGTGGACCAGGTGCTTCAGCTCCTTCAGTACCCTGGTGGTGGACCAGGTGCTTCAGCTCCTTCAATACCCTTGTGGTGGACCAGGTGCTTCAGCTCCTTTAGTACCTTGGTGGTGGACCAGGTGCTTCAGCTCCTTCAATACCCTGGTGGTGGACCAGGTGCTTCAGGTCCTTCAGTACCTTGGTGGTGGACTGGGTGCTTCAGCTCCTTCAATACCCTGGTGGTGGACCAGATGCTTCAGCTCCTTCAATACCCTGGTGGTGGACCAGATGCTTCAGCTCCTTCAATACCCTGGTGGTGGACCAGGTGCTTCAGGTCCTTCAGTACCTTGGTGGTGGACTGGGTGCTTCAGCTCCTTCAATACCCTGGTGGTTGACCAGATGCTTCAGCTCCTTCAATACATTGGTTATGGACCAGGTGCTTCAGCTCCTTCAATACCCTGGTGGTGGACCAGGTGCTTCAGGTCCTTCAGTACCTTGGTGGTGGACTGGGTGCTTCAGCTCCTTCAATACCCTGGTGGTTGACCAGATGCTTCAGCTCCTTCAATACATTGGTTATGGACCAGGTGCTTCAGCTCCTTCAATACCCTGGTGGTGGACCAGGTGCTTCAGGTCCTTCAGTACCTTGGTGGTGGACTGGGTGCTTCAGCTCCTTCAATACCCTGGTGGTTGACCAGATGCTTCAGCTCCTTCAATACATTGGTTATGGACCAGGTGCTTCAGCTCCTTCAATACCCTGGTGGTGGACCAGGTGCTTCAGCTCCTTCAATACCCTGGTGGTGGACCAGGTGCTTCAGCTCCTTCAATACCCTGGTGGTGGACCAGGTGCTTCAGCTTCTTCAGTACCTTGGTTGTGGACCAGGTGGTTCAGCTCCTTCAATACCCTGGTGGTGGGCCAGGTGCTTCACCTCCTTCAGTACCCTGGTGATGGACCAGGTACTTCAGCTCCTTCAGTACCCTGGTGGTGGACCAGGTGCTTCAGCTCCTTCAGTACATTGGTGGTGGACCAGATGCTTCAGCTCCTTCAATACCCTGGTGGTGGACCAGATGCTTCAGGTCCTTCAATATCCTGGTGGTGGACCAGGTGCTTCAGCTCCTTTAGTACCTTGGTGGTGGACCAGGTGCTTCAGCTCCTTCAATACCCTGGTGGTGGACCAGGTACTTCAGGTCCTTCAGTACCTTGGTTTTGGACCAGGTCCTTCAGCTCCTTCAGTACATTGGTGGTGGACCAGATGCTTCAGCTCCTTCAATACCCTGGTGGTGGACCAGATGCTTCAGGTCCTTCAATATCCTGGTGGTGGACCAGGTGCTTCAGCTCCTTCAGTACATTGGTGGTGGACCAGGTGCTTCAGGTCCTTCAATACCCTGGTGGTAGACCAGATGCTTCAGCTCCTTCAATACCCTGGTGGTGGACCAGATGCTTCAGCTCCTTCAATACCCTGGTGGTGGACCAGGTGCTTCAGCTCCTTCAGTACATTGGTGGTGGACCAGATGCTTCAGGTCCTTCAATACCCTGGTGGTAGACCAGATGCTTCAGCTCCTTCAATACCCTGGTGGTGGACCAGGTGCTTCAGCTCCTTCAGTATATTGGTGGTGGACCAGGTGCTTCAGCTCCTTCAATACCCTGGTGGTGGACCAGGTGCTTCAGCTCCTTCAGTACATTGGTGGTGGACCAGGTGCTTCAGCTCCTTCAGTACATTGGTGGTGGACCAGATGCTTCAGCTCCTTCAATACCCTGGTGGTGGACCAGGTGCTTCAGCTCCTTCAATACCCTGGTGGTGGACCAGGTACTTCAGCTTTTTCAATACCCTAGTGGTGGACCAGGTGCTTCAATACCCTGGTGGTGCACCAGGTGCTTCAGGCCCTTCAGTACCTTGGTGGTGGACCAGGTGCTTCAGCTCCTTTAGTACCCTGGTGGTGGACCAGGTGCTTCAGGTTCTTCAGTACTTTGGTGGTGGACCAGGTGCTTCAGGTCCTTCAGTACCTTGGTGGTGGACCAGGTGCTTCAGGTGCTTCAATACCATGGTGGTGGACCAGGTGCTTCAGGTCCTTCAGTACCTTGGTGGTGGACCAGATGCTTCAGCTCCTCAGTACCCTGGTGGTGGACCAGGTGCTTCAGGTCCTTCAATACCCTGGTGGTGGACCAGGTGCTTCAGGTCCTTCAATTCCCTGATGGTGGACCAGGTGCTTCAGCTCCTTCAGTACCTTGGTGGTGGACCAGATGCTTAAGCTCCTTCAATACCCTGGTGGTGGACCAGGTGCTTCAGCTTCAGTATCCTGGTGATGGACCAGGTACTTCAGCTCCTTGAGTACCCTGGTGGTGGACCAGGTGCTTCAGGTCCTTCAGCACCTTGGTGGTGGACCAGGTGCTTCAGTACCTTGGTGGTGGACCAGGTGCTTCAATACCCTGGTGGTAGACCAGGTGCTTCAGGTCCTTCAGTACCTTGCTGGTGGACCAGATGCTTCAGCTCCTTCAGTACCCTGGTTGTGGACCAGGTGCTTCAGGTCCTTCAGTACCTTGGTGGTGGACCAAATGCTTCAGCTCCTTCAATACCCTGGTGGTGGACCAGGTGCTTCAGGTCCTTCAATACCCTGGTGGTGGACCAGGTGCTTCAGGTCCTTCAGTACCTTGGTGGTGGACCAGATGCTTCAGCTCCTTCAATACCCTGGTGGTGGACCAGGTGCTTCAGGTCCTTCAATACCCTAGTGGTGGACCAGGTGCTTCAGATCCTTCAGTACCTTGGTGGTGGACCAGGTGCTTCAGACTCCTTCAGTACCCTGGTGGTGGACCAGGTGCTTCAGCTCCTTCAATACCCTGGTGGTGGACCAGGTGCTTCAGCTCCTTCAATACCCTGGTGGTGGACCAGGTGCTTCAGCTCCTTCAATACCCTGGTGGTGGACCAGGTGCTTCAGCTCCTTCAATACCCTGGTGGTGGACCAGGTGCTTCAGGTCCTGCAGTAACTTGGTGGTGGACCAGGTGCTTCAGACTCCTTCAGTACCCTGGTGGTGGACCAGGTGCTTCAGCTCCTTCAATACCCTGGTGGTGGACCAGGTGCTTCAGCTCCTTCAATACCCTGGTGGTGGACCAGGTGCTTCAGGTCCTGCAGTAACTTTGTGGTGGACCAGGTGCTTCAGCTCCTTCAGTACCCTGGTGGTGGACCAGGTGCTTCAGCTCCTTCAATACCCTGGTGGTGGACCAGGTGCTTCAGCTCCTTCAATACCCTGTTGGTGGACCAGGCGCTTCAGGTCCTTCAGTACCTTGGTGATGGACCATGTGCATCAGCTCCTACAATACCCTGGTGGTGGACCAGGCGCTTCAGGTCCTTCAGTACCTTGGTGATGGACCAGATGCTTCAGCTCCTTCAATACCCTGTTGGTGGACCAGGTGCTTCAGCTCCTTCAATACCCTGGTGGTGGACCAGATGCTTCAACTCCTTCAATACCCTGGTGGTGGACCAGGTGCTTCAGCTCCTTCAATACCCGGGTGGTGGACCACGTGCTTCAACTCCTTCAATACCCTGGTGGTGGACCAGGTGTTTCGGCTCTTTCAACACCCTTGTGGTGGACCAGGTGCTTCAGCTCCTTCAGTACCTTGGTGGTGGACCAGGTGCTTCAGCTCCTTCAATACCCTGGTGGTGGACCAGGTGCTTCAGCTCCCTTAGTACCTTGGTTGTGGACCAGGTGCTTCAGCTCCTTCAATACCCTGGTGGTGGACCAGATGCTTCAGCTCCTTCAATACCCTGGTGGTGCACCAGGTGCTTCAGGTCCTTCGGTACCTTGGTGGTGGACCAGGTGCTTCAGCTCCTTCAATACCCTGGTGGTGGACCGGGTGCTTCAGGTCCTTCAGTACCCTGGTGATGGACAGGTGCTTTAGGTCCTTCAGTACCCTGGTGATGGACCAGGTGCTTCAGCTCTTTTTAGTACCTCTCTTTAATAGTGCCCTGATTATGAAAGCTTATTCCATGGGTAGAGTTGAAGGTTGGGCAGGTATTTTTGTTTGTGGGTATGGGTTTGGGTTTGAGGAAGACCTGCCTAGTGTGGGCCAGTTGGCCAGCTCCAGTGTTCCTCCTTTCTTGTGTTCTTATGAGTGAGAGGTTTTGGATTTAAGCGTGACTTACACATTAGTTAAAAGAGTTATCAAAGCTTATTGTCTGGGTGGCACTGAAATGCGTTGGACAAATATTTTTGTTAGTGGGTTTGGATTTGATAAGTACTTTCCCAGCTGGCACTGGACAAGCACCTAAAGGCAGTTCCTGATCAGCCGGGCTGTGGCTCGTACGTTGGTTTGCGTGCAGCCAGCAGCAACAGCCTGGTTGATCAGGCGCTGATCCACCAGGAGGCCTGGTCACAGACCGGGCCGCGGGGGCGTTGACCCCCGAAACTCTCTCCAGGTAAACTCCAGGTATGTGCCAGTAGGCCTGCTGCAGTGTTCCTCCTTTTGTTCTAGAGTGGAAGCCATGCTCCCACTGGTTACCACCCAATGTAAGCGGTGTCCAGAGCCTACAACAGTACTTTTCTATGGGTCTATGGCTTTCTACATGAATGCACATATACATACACAGACAGTTGTGACCTGATTAAACAGATTTTGGATTTACCAAATAAAAATCATAATTGTCCATTATGGTATGGGTAAATTAATTTCAAATTTAATGGATAATGTCTGTTATTTTGAGAGCTGCCCATTGTTGTGAGTTTTTCTTTGCTAAGGAGACTGTCATGATGGACGTTTGTCATAATGAGCCACTTGGTGGTAAGCAACTGCTGGTGTACTGACGCTGGGGTTACACTTTCATTTAAAAGAATGACCATGTAATTATCTTGTTGCTGTAGAATTTGCACACAGACGTGTGGTTTCTCAGTAGTTGGGGTATTCATTCAAGAAAAATGTCTCGATGCTGGGGAAGGGTTCTCAACCCAAGCAATTGGTACTATCCTCCCTTTCCTCAGATTACTGTCCACTCTTCCTGTTACCCAGGAGTTATAATCTTCACTCAAGGGAGGTTCATTGATGCTGGTTAGGGGCAGTTGATCTAAGGAATTGGATCGTGTTCCAGTTCCTGGATTTAAGCCTAAATGCCTTCTACCCCACTCCTCACCCCCACAGGCACTGTATAATCCCTACGGGTTTAGTGTTTCCCCATAATACAAAATGCAAGATTGGTTAGATAAGGTACTGTTGAATTCAACCCCAGCAAATGCAAGGTTATGAAGATTAGAGAAGGGGCAAGAAGACCGGACATGGGGTACTGACTCGGGAAATAGAGGATGCAGACCTCATTCAAAGAGAAAATCCTAGGGGTGAGCGCAGTGCCTGGCATATCACCAGAGGCTCACATCAATCAGGTAACCCTAGCAGCCAATGCTCGTTTGGTAAATCAAACTGTAGCCCTCGGATATCTCAGCGGTCATTCTGGTCCCTTTATACAACATATGCCAGGCCCATTTTGGAGTACTCAGCATCAACAGTGAACCCTCGCCTGAAAAAAAAAATATGATAAGAAATTGAAGAAAGCAAAGAGGTATGCAACAAGTTTAGTTCCAGAGCTAACAGGGTGTAAGCTACGAGGAGAGGTAGCGCTATATAGCCCTTGTGGTTGAGCGCTTCTTTTTGATTATAATAATACGAGGAGAGGCTAACAAAATTTTACTTAATGAGATTGGAGAACAGAAGAACCTGAAGAGTCATGGAGACATCCAAAATATTCAGTGTATTTGTTGGGGTAGACAGGGATAGGCTATTTGAGACGTGGGGGAAACAGGTACTCTGGAACACTGCTGAAAGTTAGACACATGAGCCACAGGAATGTCAAGAAGTATTTCTTCTTTCTCAGGGTGGTCAGGAAGTGGAATGATCTCGACAAAGAAGTGGTGGAAGCAGGCTCCATACATTATTTTACGAGCAGCTATCACATGGCCCACGAGGCTATTGGGGAGTGAATCTGGTTAGGGACAAGTTGAGAGGCAGGACTTTCAGCCACATACAGGTGAGCAGATAGGTCAGTATACACACATACTCTTTTAACATACACACACATCTTTTATCGCACACACTGTCTATTAAGCACGCATTAATGAGCAAGAGTTTCTCGTCGTCATGGCAGTGGTACTAAAATATTATTTTCGGGCGACGTGAAACTTAATATCAGCGCACGATAACAGAGATAGGGAGGGCCTCGGATCACCTGTGTGTGTTATAGAATATTGATAAACCCGGTCCTAACTTATCTTTCGTGTATGTTACAGTACAAGATTCGTGATGTTACGTCACCAGATAGTGATCTTTATGTATATATATATAAGGTAGTAGGTTGGTAGACAGCAACCACCCAGGGAAGTACTACCGTCCTGCCAGATGACTGTGAAACAGAAACCTGTAACTGTTTTGCATGATGGTAGGATTGCTGGTTTCTTTTTCTGTCTCATAAACACGCTAGATAACAGGGATATCTTGCTTCTCCTACTTACACTTTGGTCACACTTCACAGACACGCACATGCATATATATATATATACATACATCTAGGTTTTTCTCCTTTTTCTAAATAGCTCTTGTTCTTCTTTATTTCTTCTATTGTCCATGGGGAAGTGGAAAAGAATCTTTCCTCCGTAAGCCATGCGTGTCGTATGAGGCGACTAAAATGCCGGGAGCAATGGGCTAGTAACCCCTTCTCCTGTAGACACTTACTAAAAAAGAGAAGAAGAAAAACTTTATAAAACTGGGATGCTTAAATGTGCGTGGATGTAGTGCGGATGACAAGAAACAGATGATTGCTGATGTTATAAATGAAAAGAAGTTGGATGTCCTGGCCCTAAGCGAAACAAAGCTGAAGGGGGTAGGAGAGTTTCAGTGGGGGGAAATAAATGGGATTAAATCTGGAGTATCTGAGAGAGTTAGAGCAAAGGAAGGGGTAGCAGTAATGTTAAATGATCAGTTATGGAAGGAGAAAAGAGAATATGAATGTGTAAATTCAAGAATTATGTGGATTAAAGTAAAGGTTGGATGCGAGAAGTGGGTCATAATAAGCGTGTATGCACCTGGAGAAGAGAGGAATGCAGAGGAGAGAGAGAGATTTTGGGAGATGTTAAGTGAATGTATAGGAGCCTCTGAACCAAATGAGAGAGTCATTGTGGTAGGGGATCTGAATGCTAAAGTAGGAGAAACTTTTAGAGAGGGTGTGGTAGGTAAGTTTGGGGTGCCAGGTGTAAATGATAATGGGAGCCCTTGGATTGAACTTTGTATAGAAAGGGGTTTAGTTATAGGTAATACATATTTTAAGAAAAAGAGGATAAATAAGTATACAAGATATGATGTAGGGCGAAATGACAGTAGTTTGTTGGATTATGTATTGGTAGATAAAAGACTGTTGAGTAGACTTCAGGATGTACATGTTTATAGAGGGGCCACAGATATATCAGATCACTTTCTAGTTGTAGCTACACTGAGAGTAAAAGGTAGATGGGATACAAGGAGAATAGAAGCATCAGGGAAGAGAGAGGTGAAGGTTTATAAACTAAAAGAGGAGGCAGTTAGGGTAAGATATAAACAGCTATTGGAGGATAGATGGGCTAATGAGAGCATAGGCAATGGGGTCGAAGAGGTATGGGGTAGGTTTAAAAATGTAGTGTTAGAGTGTTCAGCAGAAGTTTGTGGTTACAGGAAAGTGGGTGCGGGAGGGAAGAGGAGCGATTGGTGGAATGATGTAAAGAGAGTAGTAAGGGAGAAAAAGTTAGCATATGAGAAGTTTTTACAAAGTAGAAGTGATGCAAGGAGGGAAGAGTATATGGAGAAAAAGAGAGAGGTTAAGAGAGTGGTGAAGCAATGTAAAAAGAGAGCAAATGAGAGAGTGGGTGAAATGTTATCAACAAATTTTGTTGAAAATAAGAAAAAGTTTTGGAGTGAGATTAACAAGTTAAGAAAGCCTAGAGAACAAATGGATTTGTCAGTTAAAAATAGGAGAGGAGAGTTATTAAATGGAGAGTTAGAGGTATTGGGAAGATGGAGGGAATATTTTGAGGAATTGTTAAATGTTGATGAAGATAGGGAAGCTGTGATTTCGTGTATAGGGCAAGGAGGAATAACATCTTGTAGGAGTGAGGAAGAGCCAGTTGTGAGTGTGGGGGAAGTTCGTGAGGCAGTAGGTAAAATGAAAGGGGGTAAGGCAGCCGGGATTGATGGGATAAAGATAGAAATGTTAAAAGCAGGTGGGGATATAGTTTTGGAGTGGTTGGTGCAATTATTTAATAAATGTATGGAAGAGGGTAAGGTACCTAGGGATTGGCAGAGAGCATGCATAGTTCCTTTGTATAAAGGCAAAGGGGATAAAAGAGAGTGCAAAAATTATAGGGGGATAAGTCTGCTGAGTATACCTGGTAAAGTGTATGGTAGAGTTATTATTGAAAGAATTAAGAGTAAGACGGAGAATAGGATAGCAGATGAACAAGGAGGCTTTAGGAAAGGTAGGGGGTGTGTGGACCAGGTGTTTACAGTGAAACATATAAGTGAACAGTATTTAGATAAGGCTAAAGAGGTCTTTGTGGCATTTATGGATTTGGAAAAGGCGTATGACAGGGTGGATAGGGGGGCAATGTGGCAGATGTTGCAAGTGTATGGTGTAGGAGGTAGGTTACTGAAAGCAGTGAAGAGTTTTTACGAGGATAGTGAGGCTCAAGTTAGAGTATGTAGGAAAGAGGGAAATTATTTCCCAGTAAAAGTAGGCCTTAGACAAGGATGTGTGATGTCACCGTGGTTGTTTAATATATTTATAGATGGGGTTGTAAGAGAAGTAAATGCGAGGGTCTTGGCAAGAGGCGTGGAGTTAAAAGATAAAGAATCACACACAAAGTGGGAGTTGTCACAGCTGCTCTTTGCTGATGACACTGTGCTCTTGGGAGATTCTGAAGAGAAGTTGCAGAGATTGGTGGATGAATTTGGTAGGGTGTGCAAAAGAAGAAAATTAAAGGTGAATACAGGAAAGAGTAAGGTTATGAGGATAACAAAAAGATTAGGTGATGAAAGATTGAATATCAGATTGGAGGGAGAGAGTATGGAGGAGGTGAATGTATTCAGATATTTGGGAGTGGACGTGTCAGCGGATGGGTCTATGAAAGATGAGGTGAATCATAGAATTGATGAGGGAAAAAGAGTGAGTGGTGCACTTAGGAGTCTGTGGAGACAAAGAACTTTGTCCTTGGAGGTAAAGAGGGGAATGTATGAGAGTATATTTTTACCAACGCTCTTATATGGGTGTGAAGCATGGGTGATGAATGTTGCAGCGAGGAGAAGGCTGGAGGCAGTGGAGATGTCATGTCTGAGGGCAATGTGTGGTGTGAATATAATGCAGAGAATTCGTAGTTTGGAAGTTAGGAGGAGGTGCGGGATTACCAAAACTGTTGTCCAGAGGGCTGAGGAAGGGTTGTTGAGGTGGTTCGGACATGTAGAGAGAATGGAGCGAAACAGAATGACTTCAAGAGTGTATCAGTCTGTAGTGGAAGGAAGGTGGGGTAGGGGTCGGCCTAGGAAAGGTTGGAGAGAGGGGGTAAAGGAGGTTTTGTGCGCGAGGGGCTTGGACTTCCAGCAGGTATGCATGAGCGTGTTTGATAGGAGTGAATGGAGACAAATGGTTTTTAATACTTGACGTGCTGTTGGAGTGTGAGCAAAGTAACATTTATGAAGGGGTTCAGGGAAACCGGCAGGCCGGACTTGAGTCCTGGAGATGGGAAGTACAGTGCCTGCACTCTGAAGGAGGGGTGTTAATGTTGCAGTTTAAAAACTGTAGTGTAAAGCACCCTTCTGGCAAGACAGTGATGGAGTGAATGATGGTGAAAGTTTTTCTTTTTCGGGCCACCCTGCCTTGGTGGGAATCGGCCAGTGTGATAATAAAAAAAAATATATATATATATATATATAGGATGGGGTCCACCTCTGGTGTAAATTGTGGGACCCATAGCCTCGGAGAAGTGGATAAAAAGGCTTCAAGGAAGAATATTTGGATTTCTTCCTGAAGCCATTTGAATATTCCACTTCCCCTACCACCCCATCTTTTATATATATATATATATATATATATATATATATATATATAATGTATGTATGTATGTACTCACCTAGTTGTGGTTACAGGGATCGATTCACAGCTCCTGGCCCCGCCTCTTCACTGGCCGCTACTAGGTCACTCTTCCTGCTCCATGAGCTTTATCATACCTCTTCTTAAAGCTATGTATGGATCCTCCCTCCACGGCATCACTTACCAGATTATTCCACTTCCTGATAACTCTGTGACTGAAGAAATGCTTCCTAACATCCCTGTAATTCATCTGAGTCTTCAACTTCCAATTGTGACCACTTGTTGCTCTGTCCCATCTCTGGAACATCCTGTCTCTGACCACCCTTTGAATTCCTCTCAGTATTATATATGGAAAATTTTATAGGGGTTACCTGTATGCACCTCAACATTGCATTCATACAAGTTATCTCATTGGGAGACAACAACCATATATTGTTTACAGTAGTTACCCCGTGCAGACATGTGAGAAAACTTAGCCACCCCTGGTCACTACAGGTGGCTGCTTCGACCTCACAATCTTACCCATATCTATCCAAGACCAGTATGAAATGGATAGCACCCGCAAGTACGGCGCAACTAATTAATTGTGGACTGTATAGATTATATTGGTTTGACTGAAGGAAAGGGGGGAGTAGGTTACACACATATCCGTCAATGGAAAACACTTGTGTATAATACCACCACTTACCAGAATTTCTCCGGTGGTCATTGGATGTAGCTGGATCACCCACAACCTATCAAATTACAACATACCTAACTGGCCAGTATCAGTTTGCTATAACTAGAAAGGTTACTTAACTGTGGGTGATTGATGCTCCTTATTTCCTCCATTCACCATCTCATTTCGATGTCTTGCTAGGTTGATATGATGCAACTTCAGCAAGAAGCTATTTCCGATTTGTTTTGTTCCAATACAGGAGGCTGTACTCATTTAATCTCTCCGTGGATATTGGAAATAGGACGCTAGGTTACCAGGCGTCCACACTGGAATTTCAATATGGTGAACTCTTTATTTCACCTAATATCACTTTGATTTGTCCTGATTTAGGAGCCGGACTCTGTAAACTCCGTGTCCCTCGCACATTTCCATGTGTTCACTCGGAGAACGGCAACTCATTTCACTTCTCACATTCTCTTAACTTAGTGTTATCACCGATTACATTACAATTCACGAGACGATTTAACGCCTCATGAATTTTACACACGTTATAGGTCGACACATTAAGATTTGGGACCGATGAGTGATGATTAAATCACGGGTATTTCCCCCTGAACACTCCATGGCATCACGCCATCTCTCCCCGGGGTCTATCATTATTCACTAATTTTACCACTTTATCGCAGTGGTCCCGTAAATCACGTTCCCCCACTCTTCACCAGGAACAGTTCCGACACTTCGTATTACGAACTGAGGCCTATATTAATCCTTAGGCCGCCGTGTACGCCAATTTCCTGGTCGCATTTTTTTCCAGCCTCTTAACTCCATTCAAAACACTCCCGCCTCTCGATGCCCTGTCTCGACCTCTTCTCTGCGCCTCAGCGCAGGCACAGAGGTTCTCTTCCTTAAAATACACTTTAGAGCAACAGTAATGCATTAATCATGTATATTTACATTATAAAAAATATTCAGTATAAATTTGGGAAATTATTTTCCACAATATATATGTCGTTATCATATCCCCCTATCTCTCCTGTCCTCCCGTGTCGTCACGTCACTCGTCAGGTCTCGATTTCCCTTAACCTCTCCTCGTAGTACATGCCCTTTAGCTCCGGGACTAGTCTTGTTGCAAACCTCTGCACTTTCTCTGATTTCCTTACATGCTTAACTAGGTGTGAGCTACAAACTCGTGCTGCATACCCCAATATGGGCCTGACATAAACGGTATACAGGGTCCTGAATGACTCCTTATTGAGATGTCGGAATGCTTTTCTTAGGTTCAGCCCTTGTGGCTTAGCGCTTCTTTTTGATTATAATAATAATAATTTTCTTAGGTTCACTAGATGCCCATTTGCTGAAGCAGTTATTCGGTTGATGTGTGCCTCAGATGTGCTCGGTATTATACTCACCCCAAGATCCTTTTCCTTGAGTAGCCTCTGTAGCCTCTGGTCCACCAGGCTGTACTCTGCGGTCTTCTTTGCCCTTCCCCGATCTTCATGACTTTGCACGTGATGGGGTTGAACTCCAGGAGCCAGTTACTGGACCAGGCCTGAAGCCTTTCCAGGTCCCTTTGTAGTCCTGTCTGGTCCTCCTCCGACTGAACTCTCCTCATTAACTTCACATCGTTTGCACACAGGGACATTTCTGAGTCTGTTCCTTCTGTCATATTATTCACATACAGCAGAAACAGCGCCGGTCCCAGGACTGACCCCTATAAACCCCCGCTTGTCACAGGCGCCCACTCCGCGAGTCATAGTACGTGACGCTTCGTCACGTACTATGGCTCGGTGATGCCTTCCCATCAGGTATTCTCTGATCCAGTGCAGTACCTTCCTTATTTTACCTGCCTGGTCCTCCAGCTTTCACATTAATCCCTTGTGTGGAACTGTCAGAAGCCTTCTTACAGTCCAGGAAAATGCAGTCTACCCACCCGTCTCTCTATCTCTTGTCTTACTGCTGTTACCTTTTCATAGAACTTCAATAGGTTTGTGACACAGGATTTCCCGTCCCTGAATCCGTACTGGTTGTCGTCGATAATCTCATTGCTTTCTAGGTGCTCCACTACTCTTCTGATAATCTCCATAATTTTGCATACTATACATGTCAGTGACACTGGTCTGTGTATGTGTACGTATATATATATATTTAAATATAGGATGGGGTCCACCTCTGGTGTAAATTGTGGGGCCTATAGCCTCGGAGAAGTGGATAAAAAGGCTTCAAGGAAGAATATTTGGATTTCTTCCTGAAGCCGTTTGAATATTCCACTTCCCCTACCACCCCATCTTTTCATATTTTCTTTTTTTTTACTAATAGGAATATTTTATTACATGATATGGTACAAAAGATTTAAGAGATACATTGTTGATATGAAGGTGGCATATACGGTACATGTTACGTGTGTATCACCGATTATAAGGCGAAAATCTCGTCCAGCTCCTCAGAGCTGGGGCGTGTGCCCAAATTACAGCAGGCATTACCCCTTTGAACAGTCGCACTGAGCCGCTGGAACAGAAAACTAGCTGCCCTGGGATCCCTAGTTACCCTGATGAATCTTTTTCCCAGCTCCTTAAGGAATTTAGATGCACTCTTTCCCCATAAGCCAAGGGTCTCTGAGCCTATGGGAACAAACATATAATGATGGGTAAGTTCTCCATATTTTCTAGACTTTTGGGACTCCCCGAAGCTGGCAGCTGCCCCTCCTTCCTCCCTGGTGTATTGGAGATAGGTATCAGCCAAGGTAGATGCACATGTATAGTCCCACACCACCTGCTTCCCATCTGTCCAGGCTTGAAGGGTGATACCATCTGGACGCTTCTGGCTGCCATCAGATCTGCATAGCTGGGGTGGCTCCCTTACTGGTGGGCATCCGGCTGTTGTGAGGCTTCTCTTGATAATGTTATATATATATATATATATATATATATATATATATATATATATATATATATATATATATATATATATATATATATATATATATATATATATATATATATGTCGTGCCGAATATGTAAAAGTGGTCAATTAGCATGTAGATGATTTATTACCTTTGTAACTTGATCATGATTGTGACCGGATCTACCTGGAGTTCGTTACCTTTGTACTTTGTTCAGCTATCATAACTTTTTTAGGGTCCAGTCCCTGGACCCATTATGTACCTCTGTAATCTTTTGACTACCGCCCAGGATGGGTATTTGGTGCATAATGAACATATTAAACTAAATCACTAACTAACTTAGCAAGAACTTATTTAAAATTAAATTTCTTTCCAAAATTTTCTCTATATTTTTTTTATATATTTTTCATTTATGCAAATGTAAAAAATAATTATTTTGTACCAAAAGAACCTTAGAAAATTTACCTAACCTTTTCATAACAAGCGCAATTTAATTTAGCCTAATCCAACTAATTATATTTTAGATAAATTACAATAATTTAATGATTAACAAACACAATGAAATATATATTTATTTTCGTTATGTTCAGATTGATTTTGCAAAATTATTACATACACAAATTTTCGCTTGCCTAATTCGGCAAGAAGAGCGTTGCTATATAAGACAAAATCGCAAGTTTTACATATTTGGCACGATGTTATATATATATATATATATATATATATATATATATATATATATATATATATATATATATATATATATATTTGTATATTTTTTGTGTTTAATACACATTATTTTATGGATTATTTATAGTTACAGTGTGCCAAACATCAACTTTACAGCTTTACACCTCGTACACTTGACAGATCTTCTAAGTAGACTAGCTAGTGCAAGTAGGCCAGATAGTGTAAGTAGGCTAGTGTAAGTAGGCTATATAGTGCAAGTAGGCTAGATAGTGTAAGTAGGCTATATAGTGCAAGTAGGCTAGATAGTGTAAGTAGGCTAGATAGTGTAAGTAGGCTAGTTAGTGTAAGTAGGCTAGCTAGTGTAAGTAGGCTAGCTAGTGTAAGTAGGTTAGCTAGTGTAAGTAGGCTAACTAGTGTAAGTAGGCTAACTAGTGTAAGTAGCCACCGATTCTGTTACTTGGTGATTTTAATGCCCACCATTTCCTCTGGGGGGGGGGATCTCACTGTGATTCCCGTGGCATTCAGTTAGAGGCTTTTCTTGCCACCCACCCCCTCCATGTTTTAAATACAGGTACTCACACCCATTTTGATCCTTGGACTCACAGTCTCTCTTGCATCGATCTCTCAGTCTGCTCTTCCTCTGCCGCATTAGACTTCACTTGGTCTGTTCTCCCGGACTTACATGACAGCGATCATTTCCCAATCATTCTTACTTCCCCTTCATATTCACCACCTCTTCGCATCCCACGCTGGCAATTTGATCAGGCAAATTAGAACCTTTACTCACACCTAACTGTTTTTAGAGAGGTTCCTTCTTCGTCCTCCATCGATGAGCTTTTACACCTCTTCTCGTCCTCCGTTTTAACTGCAGCTTCTCATTCTATACCCCAAACTTCGGGCAGGCATTCTCAGAAATGCGTGCCTTGGTGGTCTCCTGCTTGTGCTCGTGCAGTACGTTTGAAACGCGCTGCTTGGGGCAGGTACCAGTACAATAGAACCACAGAGAGACTTCTTGATTTTAAGCAGAAGCATCCGATCGCTCGCCGTGTCATCCATGACGCTAAGCGCACTTGCTGGCGAGATTATGTCTCCACCATCACCTCTGCTTCCTGTATGAGTGCAGTCTGGAAAAAAGTATGAAAACTGAGTGGTAAATATTCTCCTGACCCGGCTCCTGTTCTGCGGGTTGCCGGTGTTGGTATAGCAAACCCACTAGATGTTGCCAATGAAATTGGCAATCATCTGGTCCGTATTTCTCAGGGACTCCATCTATGCCCCTCATTTCTTTCCTCAAAGTCTGCCAGAGAGTTAGCACCCTTGGACTTTTCTTCTCTCAGAGAAGAACAGTATAATGTGCCTTTTACACTTCAAGAACTGGAGGCAACACACTCAGCTTGCCGATCATCGGCAGCTGGGCCCGACGACATTCATATTCGTATGCTACAACATTTACATCAGTCAGCCCTTGCAGTCCTATTACGCCTTTACAATCTCATTTGGTCACAAGGAGTTCTTCCACAGCTGTGGTAATCCGCCTTTATTCTCCCTTTCCGCTAACCAGGCACTACGGGACATGAAACCTCCCAGTATCGTCCCATTGCTCTTACCAGTGCAGTTTGCAAAGTGATGGAACGCCTAGTAAATAGACGTTTAGTGTGGTATTTAGAGACACACAACAGTCTCTCCACTCGTCAATATGGCTTTCGTAAGGGACGTTCTACCATAGACCCCTTACTACGCTTGGATATGTATGTTCGTAATGCCTTTGTGAATAACCACTCAGTTATTGCCATATTTTTTGACCTTGAGAAGGCATATGACACAACTTGGAGGTATAATATTTTAGCTCAAGCCCACTCCTTAGGCCTTCGAGGCAATCTACCATCCTTCCTTAAGAACTTTTTAACTGACAGGCATTTCCGTGTTCGGGTTAATAATGTGCTCTCCCCGGACTTTATCCAAGCTGAAGGTGTCCCCCAGGGATGTGTTCTGAGCACAACACTTTTTCTCCTTGCTATTAATGATTTGGCCTCTAGTCTTCCATCAAATATTTGGTCATCACTCTATGTTGATGACTTTGCTATTGCCTGTGCAGGCGCTGACTGTCACCTCATTACAGTTTCTCTCCAGCATTTAGTCGACCGTGTTTCCAATTGAGCCACCACACGTGGGTTTAAATTTTCCAGCACTAAAACCCACCAAATTACTTTCACTAGACGCTCTGTCATCTCAGATCATCCTTTGTACCTCTATGGCTCCTGTATCCCTGAACGTGATACAGTCAAGTTTCTGGGCCTCCTCTTTGATCGTAGGTTATCCTGGAAACCTCACATTACCTCTCTGAAGGCAACTTGTCACAGCCGGCTGAACCTTCTTAAAACCCTTGCTCATCTTTCATGGGGAGCTGATCGTCGAACCCTCCTTCGCCTACATTCCACCCTTATTTTATCAAAACTTGATTATGGTGACCAGATCTATTCAGCGGCATCTCCTGCTACTCTCTCTAGCCTTAACCCCATTCATCACCAAGGATTACGTTTGTGCCTTGGTGCTTTTCGCTCTTCCCCTGTCGAGAGCCTCTATGCAGAAGTGAACGTTCCATCCTTATCTGATCGCCGTGATGCTCATTGCCTTCGCTACTATGTACGCTCTCATGATCTCCGCAATCCTTCCATTTATAGAATGGTCACTGATATTAGTAGACATTATTTGTTCGCCGCCCCTGTTTACTCCGTCCCTTCTCTCTTCGCCTTCATTCGCTCTTGTCTTCTCTTCAATTACCACCTTTCTATGTTCATGTAGCATCTCACTTTTCCCTACCCCCCTGGGAAGGTCCAGCTGTTCGAGTCTGTTCTTTCTCTCTCCCTTGCTCGAAAGCCCAACTGTCTACCGTCACTTCCCGCTCTCTTTTTCTTGACCACTTTCACTCTCATTCTCATGCCATTGTTGTGTACACAGATGGCTCTAAGTCTTCTGATGGCATAGGATTCGCAGCAGTGTTTCCGGACAGCGTCGTACGAGGGCATTTACTATCTTCGGCTAGTATTTTTACTGCTGAATTGTATGCCATCCTTGCAGCACTTATCCGTATTGCATCTATGCCTGTGTCATCATTTGTGGTTGTCTCAGACTCCCTTAGTGCTTTACAGGCTATACAGAAATTTGATACACCTCACCCCTTAGTCCTCCGTATCCAACTTTGGCTATGCCGCATCTTTACCAAGCATAAAGATATTGTTTTTTGTTGGGTCCCTGGTCATGTTGATGTAGAGGGCAATGAACAGGCAGACACTGCTGCGCGGTCAGCAGTACATGACCTACCAGTTTCATATAGAGGTATTCCATTTACGGACTATTTTGCTGCAATATCTTCCCACCTTCACACCCGTTGGCAACACCGTTGGTCTACTATGCTCGGCAACAAACTTCAATCTATTAAACCAGGTATAGGTTACTGGCCGTCTTCTTATCACCAGTGTCGAGGTTGGGAGACTACTCTCTCCCGTCTTCGCATTGGCCATACTCGTCTTACTCATGGATATCTCATGGAGAGGCACCCTGCTCCTCTTTGTGAGAATTGCCAAGCTCCATTATCAGTCAGCCACATTCTGTTGGACTGCCCACTTTATTAACGAGCACGCAGAATTTGCCTCCGTCGTCGTCTTCGCTCAGCTGCTCTCTCTTTACCTTCCCTTCTCGCTGATGGACCCACCTTTCATCCGGACTCTCTCATTGACTTTTTGACAACTGACTTACTTCACAAATTCTGATACCTTCAGCCCTTTCTACTTCAATCTCTTGCTACCCTCTACCCCCCATACTATCCCCTGCCCCGCTGTTTTCTGTAACCTACTGATCATCCCTCCTCCCTTCTGCCATCCAGTACCCTCGCTTCCTTCCCTACCCTGCAGCGCTGTATAGCCCTTGTGGCTTAGCGCTTCTTTTTGATTATAATAATAATGTGCTTGGGGATCAACTGCAGCAACACACCTAAAGCCAATAATAACCCAACAAAAAGCTGCAGTAAGAATAATCACTAAATCCCATCCCTGGCAACACCCCCCCCACTCTTCATAGATCTAAACTTACTCCCTGTTCAGTACATCCACACTTACTATTGTGCAATCTACATGTACAGGACCTTTAACTCCAATATCAACCTTGACCTAAAGCGTTTTCTTGATAGTTGTGACAGAACCCACAGGCATAACACCAGACACAAACATCTCTACGACATTCCCCGTGTCCTACTAAACCTTTACAAAAATTCAATGTATGTCAAAGGCCCTAAAATCTGGAATACCCTACCTGAGAACTCTAGAACTGCAAACACATTCATCACCTTCAAAACTACCATTGGAAAGCACCTTATCTCCCTGATACACCCCGTCAACTAACTACATGAATACCACCTGGTGGTTCACACTTACACTCACTCACCCATTTGACTATAAACAGAAATATTAATCTCAATCTTAAAATAATGAATCCTGTGATACTCCAATACTGAAACTATGTACTGTGCCAAAACAAAAGCACTCACATTGCTAAACTCACAAACTAGTATTTAGTCACTTAGCCATAATACCAACTTACCTCATAATTTGTAATATTTTAAAATTAAGAATTAAACTAAGTCTGCCCGAAATGCCTAGCCATGCTAGGTGTTCTAGTGGTACACTCTGTAATCATTATTTTACTACATGTAAACCACACAATAACCAAATTTAGTAAACTCAGCATTGTAATCCTTATAGAGAATAAACTTTGAATTGAATTGAATTGAATTTTTTTCCTTTTCCTGCCTCAGCAGGTACTATTTTATTATTTTTTTTTATTTTTTTATTTAGTAATTTGAGCATACATACAGAGGTACAAAAAAATACAGGTAAGAGCAGCATGCCAAAGCCACTTATATGCATAGCATTACGGGCTGGCTTAAAATTAACTTAAGATTAACTAAGCAATGATGAAATCAGTGTTAAGACATTATTGTAAACAGATAACTATAAAGCACAAATGAGTATTACAAAGACAGGTCATATGGTTGCATGCCTGCTGTACATTCAGTCGAATGGAGTATTCTGTTAGACTGGGTTTTAGGTTTAACATTTGTGTGATATAATTGTGAGAAACATTTAAGATATACATTTTATAAGGTTCAGTTATTCAATATTTATTTGGTAATAATTTATTTAGGTGAGTAAGTGATCTTTGAGAAGAGACTTGAATTTATAAACAGGTAGTGTTTCATTTATATTTACAGGTAATGAATTCCAGATTTTAGGGCCTTTTATGTGCATTGAGTTTTTGCATAGCGTGAGATGGACAAGAGGAACATCAAAGAGTGATCTGTGCCTTGTGTTATGGTCATGTGTTCTGTTGAGGTTGGCAAGGAGATGTTTGAGGGGAGGGTTAATATCAGAGTTAAGTGTTCTATGTATGTAATAGGTGCAATAATAAGTATGGATGTTTTGTATGGTGAGTAGGTTGAGTGTTTTGAATATTGGTGGAGTGTGCTGCCTGTAGGGAGAATTTGTTATCATTCTAACTTCAGTCTTTTGTTGGGTAATTAGTGGTCTGAGATGGTTAATTGTTGTTGAGCCCCATGCACAAATTCCATAGGTGAGATAGGGGTAAATAAGAGAGTGATATAGGGCCAGGAGGGCTGACTGTGGAGCATAGTACCGTATCTTCGATAGTATGCCTACAGTCTTGGAAATTTTCTTAGAAATTTGTTGTATATGTGTATGAAATTTGAGTCTATTATCAAGGTGGATTCCTAAGAATTTTCCCTCTGTTAGCTTTGTGATAGGTGATCTGTTTATCATTATGTTAAGAGGTACATCTGTAGCTCTGTTCCCCTCAAGGAAGGTTCCTTGATATTGGTGAGGGGCTCTTGATTTAGGGAATTGGATCTGTGCTCCAGTTCCCCGAATTAAGCCTGAATGCCTTCCACATCCCCCCCCCAGGCGCTGTATAATCCTCCGGGTTTAGCGCTTCCCCCTTGATTATAATAATAATAATGTAGCTCTGTTACCAAACTGAATGAAGTAGGTTTTGTCAATGTTTAGTGTAAGTTTGTTAGTCCTCATCCAGGTAGATATTTTCTGTAATTCGGTGTTTACAGTATTGGCTAGCGTGACTGGGCTCGGGTGAGAGAAGACGTATATAGTATCATCTGCAAAAAGTGTGGGTTTGAGTAATTGCGAAGCATTTGGTAGGTCATTTATGTATAGGAGAAAGAGAAGAGGGCCAAGGACACTTCCCTGTGGGACACCAACTGTAATTGGTTGAGCAGAAGAGCTTGCCCCATTTGCGTACACATATTGGCTTCTGTTGCTGAGGTATGACTTGAGGTAGTTGAGGGAGTGCCCTCTAATACCATAGTGTGACAATTTTACGTGGAGCAAGTCATGGTCAACTGTATCAAAAGCTTTACATAAGTCAATGAAGATCCCCAGTGGGACTTCTTTTTTCTCTATTGCAGTGTATATATGTTCTAGCATGTGTATAATAGCATCATTAGTATTTTTATTAGGCCTGAATCCAAATTGGCAGGGGTGAGTATGTTTTGGGAGATGAGGTAGGAGTAGATTCGTTTATGAATTAATTTTTCGAAGATTTTTGAGAGAGGGTGTAAATTGGATATTGGCCTATAGTTATTCAACTCTGTTTGGTCTCCTCCTTTATGGATCGGGGTGACCCTTGCTATTTTGAGAACTGTAGGGAAGGTGGAGGATTCAATGGATTTGTTAAAGAGTGTTGCAATGATTGGTGATAGCACTTGTGACACTTTTTTGTATATAAAGGGTGGTAAGGTATTTAAATCTCCTGCCTTGTTTTTTAGTGCGTTGATAATAAGGGAGACTTCGTATGGGTTAGTCGGAGCTAGGAACAGTGTGTTCGGGTAGTTGCCAGTGAGGTAGTCATTTGGTGGGGTATCTGAGCTTGGGATTTTATTGGCAAGGTTTTGTCCTATAGTGGAGAAGAAATCATTGAGTCTGTTTGCTGTTTCTGTTGGTGGGAGTTGGAGTTCATTTGATTTTGCTAATTTTATTTCGCTATTTCGTGATATCTTTTTTGTTCCCAGAATTTCTGATAGGGTTTTCCAGGTCTTTTTTATATCACCTCGTAAGTTGGATAATCTGTTCTCATAATACAATTTTTTTGCCCTTCTTATCAGGCTGGTTAGGATTGACGAGTAAAGTTTTGTTTGGTCTCTGGTTATGTGACCCATTCTGTACTGTTTTTCATATCGGTGTTTTGTATTTATGGATTTGAGAATGCTGGGTGTTAGCCAGGGACTGTTCAGTCTCTTAGCTGTCATCTGTTTAGATTTTTTAGGGCAGTGCTTGTTATAGAGGTATTGGGTCTTTTTTAGAAAATTATTAAAACATTCGTCAATATCTGTATAGATTTCTAGCTCAGTGTGCCAGTCAATGTTTGTTACTGCTGTTGTGAAGTTATTAATGGCTGCCTCATTGTGAAGTCTGAAGGTGACTTTAGTAGTGTCTTGGGGTAATTTACCAAGAGTTGTTATGAGGAAAGTAGGGTAGTGGTCTGTGGTATTATCTGTAATTATGCCTGATTTTAAAGGGGATATGGTGTTGGTCCAGATGTGGTCAAGTAGGGAAACACTAGTCTCTGTAACTCTTGTAGGTTTTGTTACTGTTGGTAGCAACATGCAGTTACTCATTGTGTTTGTGAATTCAGTAACGTGTGGGTCTTGGTCTTGCAGGAGATTTATATTGAAGTCACCTGAGAGTAGTAAGTGATCTTTGTTCATGCGTGCATCAGTTATCATACTTCCTAGGTTTTGACTAAATTGGCTAATGTTTGACTGTGGAACTCTGTAGATGTTTATCAATGTGAGAGGTTTTTGTAGGTATTTGGATTTGAATTTAGCTATTATATATTCCCCATGTTCATCCCTTGTGCAAGTATTAGTGATACATTCTAGTTGGTCTGAGTAGTATATAGCTGTGCCACCCCCTTGTTGGTCTGGCCTACAGTTGTGTATGGCTGTGTAACCAGGAATGGCATAGATATCTGTAGTATCAGGAATTAGCCAGGTTTCAGTTAGTGTAATGATGGACATATTGGCATGCAAGGAATTTAGTAATGCTATGAGGTCATCGTAATGCTTGCTTAAAGATCTGATATTGTAGTTAAAGATAGTTATGTTTTTGTTGGCTCTGAGAAGTGCCTTTGATTGTTCTGCTGTGTAGTAATTACAGTAACTGTTTGATTCATTTAAGTCATTCAAGAAGAGGTTGGTATCAGGATCAATGCTTGTAATCATAAGATTTGTAGTGAATCTATAGTTAGAATTAAGTATAAAACAAAGTAAATATTCTAAAGCTAAAAAATAGCACCTGAATTATTTAACAAATGTAAAAATAATGAGCTAAGGTAGTTTTTTTAAAGCTAAAATAAAGGAGACAATATAAAAGGGACTAAAATAATTTGTGGTGAACAAATAAAGTGATGATCAAATAATGGAGCTTGGGAATTTGATAGTAGGTAGTACTTTAAAGGTAATTCTTTAAAGTTAGAATTATAATATAAAATTATAATATAAAAGGGACTAATATAAGTTGTGGTGAACAATAAAGTGGTAATCAAATAAATGAGCTTTGGAATATAATGGCAAAATAGTGAACTTATTACACTTTAGCACCTGAGAATAGCACTTTGATTATTTTAACAATTGTGAATATATGAACTAAGGTAGTTATATAAAGCTAAAATAAAGGAAAAAAATATATAAGGGAATAAAATTAAGTAATGGTAAACAAAGTTAAATGGACAGATAGTCGCTATGAAATAATATTGGTTTAGGAGTAAGATCTGATTTGTAATATTAAATAAGTTGAGCAGTTTATTGCACAATAAAAAGTAAAAAAAATGAGGTAGTTGGTACTAGCTAGCAAAAGATAGTTTTGGTACTTGCAAAAAAGTAATTGGAATATACACTAATTGCACACACAATAAAAAGTGACTAAAAAAACAAGTAGTGGTAAACAAAATTAAATGGACAGGTAAGAATAATGTATAATATTAATTTGGAGTAAGATTTGACTTGTAACACAAAATTATGAGCAATTTTAATAGCAGTAAGAAAGAAGTATAAAGTATTGGAGGTAGTTAGCATTAGCTAGTGATGAAAAAATAATGATGCACAATATAATAGTAAGCCACACGTATATATGTATTAAGGGCACTTATCTAATCTGTTACAGAAATGTCAGCTTTTCTAAGGAAGGTAGAGAAATCATGTTCGTTTGAGATAGTATATTGTTGTCCTGTTGATGTTTTCCTTACTAGTATTTTCCCATCTCACGTGAAACACTGATGTATTTTGTTTTCCTGTTTAAGTTTTCTCAGCCTGAACAGAAGGTTTTGACGTTTTCTTGTTAGACACTCATTTATGTACACTCCATTTTTCATTGTAATTGCTGATTTAATTAGGTCCTTTCTTTTATCGTATGAATGAAGTCGGATCATTATACTGTGTTTACTTCCTGGTTTTCCTAACAAACGTGTTTCTTTGATTTCATTGTTTTGCACGATGACTTGTACGTGGTTCTGTATTATCCTGACAGCAGTTTCTTTGCACTGTGCTTGTGTTATGTCACTAGGAATGTGTGGACTGTTTATTATTATTGCATCAGACAACTTATCTTGTTCAGTTTTGTCGTCTTGGAAATCAAGGTATTCATTTAGTCGAGTGTGCATGTTCTGATTCCAGTCCTTGATTGCTTCTTCAACCTTCATATTTATTGTAGTTATTTGTTCAGTGTGACTGGCTATAGCTGCTTTCAGAGTATTTTCTGTGTCAACACTTCCCGATGTAATGTTCTCTTCAAGGTTTTGGATCTTGTTCTCGAGGTTGGTTATCTTGGATTCTCGTCGCTCGAGTGTTGGTTTGATATCTTTGATTTCGTTTTCTAGAGCAACGATGTAGTCCTTGATATTGTCAGGAATAATCATACCTGAGTAATCATGGTTGGATAATAAAATCCTTCAGAACTAAGAGATGTCTAGCCCATGATGACTCTGCAAATCGCTTGTTCTCTAGACTGGAATATTGCTGTACACTGAAGGTCCCTTGAAGGCAGGCGAAATTGCAGACCTTGAGAATGTACAGAGAACTTTCACGGCACACATAAATACGATAAAACACCTAAATTACTGGGAACGGTTGAAGTCCCTTGATTTGTACTCTCTAGAACGCAGGCGAGAAAGATATATGAGAATATGCACTTGGAAAATGCTAGAGGGACTAGTCCCAAATCTGCACACGAAAATCACTCCCCACGAAAGCAAAAGACTCGGCAGGAGATGCAACAATCCCCAATGAAAAGCAGGGACACCACGAGTACGCTAGGAGACAACACAGTAAGTGTCAGGGGCCCAAGACTGTTCAGCTGCCTCCCACCATATATAAGTGGGATTACTAATAGACCCCAGGTTGTCTTCAAGGAGCCGGACAGGCACCTAAAGTCAGTACCTGACCAGTCTGGCTATGGTTTGTACGTCGGTTTACGTGCGACCAGCAGTAACAGTATGGTTGATCAGGATTTGATCCACCATGAGGCCTGGTCACGGACCAGGCCGAGGGGGCGTTACCCCCAGAACACCCTCCAGGAATACCCCCAGATAATTGTAGTTGTTCAATATGCCCTGTGGGTGTACTTCATGCATTTTTGTGTATGTCTGTGAGTGTGTATGGTGAGTTTTCTTGTATTCACCACGCTGTACTCACCATGCTGTACTCACTACGCTGTTGTTTTAGAAAGACACGTAAGCAAACACTATGACATATTTATTAGAAAACGTTTCGGTCCTGGGACCTTGATCACTTCTAACATACAGAGGTAGAAAGGCATTATATATATAGGCGGAGAGTGAGGTGTGACGCACGTGACCTGAGGAATGTCATAAGAACATGAGAACATAAGAATGGAAGAACACTGCAGAAGGCCTACTGGCCCATGCGAGGCAGGTCCTTATCAAAATAACCTCTGCCTACGATGAGGACGGGTAGACGTTGAAATCATGTGACTCCTGTGCTGTTGGGTTGGTGGTGCTTAAGTATCATGTATGCCAATGTTTTTGAAATTTTTGTAGTTTCCAGTGTTGCGTTCTATAGTGTCGGTGACTGCGATTAGTGAGGCTTCTAGGCACCGTCGGCGTCTGAGGTCTGGTTCGGTGAGAACGAGTTGTGCCTCATTCCAGTTCATCAAATGTCCCGTGGAGTCTCTGTGGAGGACACAGGCGTACCTTACATCGTCTCTGTTAGAGGCATTTCGATGCTCATTCAAGCGGACTGCAAAATCTCTGCCTGTCTCGCCTACATATTTCTTGGGACAGAACCCACAGGGGATAGTGTAGACGCCTGCTGTAGAAGTTAGAGGTGTGGGGCTGCGTTTCGTAGTGAGGTCTTTGATAGATGATGTGTTTATGGTGGAAACGTTGATGTTACTCATAGCAAGTGCCCGGCGAGTATTCGTGGCAACATCACCACATGGGAGTACTATGAACTGCTTAGGGGGCTGTTCCATGGGCGGTTTGTTGAGAATAGCTTGTGCCTTAAGTCTGCAATCTCGGATGAAGAAAGATGGGAACTGAAGACGTGTAAAGGCTTGTGTTATGTAAGTGCATTCTTCTTCTAGAAAACAAGGGCTGAAGATGCGAAGAGCTCTCAAGAAGAAGCCAATGAGGACTCCTCTCTTAGTGCGGGTGTCTTGGTGTGAATAAAAGTGCATAAGATCGTCCTTGTTGGTAGGTTTTCTATACACTTTGAAGAGAAGTTTGTCACTGTCGGGAGATCTGCACAGTAGAACGTCGAGGAAAGGAAGTTTGCCATCATTTTCGAGTTCAAGTGTAAACTTTATTGATGGTTCAACTGCATTTATCTTGTTGAGAAGGGCCTGGATATTGAGACGTCTCGGATAGAAAACCAATACATCATCAACGTATCTTAGCCAGGTAACGGTGTTGGGAATGAGGGTGCTGAATTTCTCTGTCTCCAGGTTTTCCATGAAGAGGTTGGCAAGCACAGCACTGAGCGGGCTGCCCATTGCCATCCCAAAGCACTGTTTGTAACAGTTGTCCTGATATTTGAAGAAGTTGAAATTAACACAAAGTTCCACTAGATTGATGAAGTCTAGAAGAGGTAAAGGGAGGTCGTGGTTTTCAGTGAGCCTCTGTCTCAGAATGTTGATTGCAGCGTCAGTAGGAACGTTGGTGAAGAGGGCTGTGACATCGAAGGAAGCCATGCTTTTGTTTTTGACATTCAGGTTGGAAATTCGGGAGAGAAGGTCAAGCACTCAGGTGACCTGCAAAGTGGCCACGATTCTGCACAGGCAGCAAGGTACCCCACTAAGGAGACGGATATTGACAACCATGGCACAAGATCCCACACTCTTCACGGACTACTCCTGGATTCGTTCGTTTTGTGCTGCTGGGCGGAAGCTGCTGCCTATACAACTACTCCTTGAGAAGAGTTGTGACCTTCCTGTTGCTGGGTACCATCCACCACCTCCCTGGCGCCCAGACCCAGCCGATGTTTGCATCATGCAGCTACCCATCTCTAAGCGTCTCTGCAGTCAAGACACTCTCAGCAATCATGCTGAGACAAGCATGGCACTGGCAGAGGGAGGCACATGTGCAGTGTATTTCACAGATGGTTCTGTCGACCCTGACAGGAAGAGAGCAGCAGCTGGACTGTACCACAATGGTCACACACAAGGCTGGCGACTCCCTGACCACTGCACGATCCTTCAAGCTGAGCTGGTGGCGATTCAGCAGGCATTGTCACATGCCCTACGACATCGACTCCGACCTGTCATACATGTTGATTCCACGTCTGCAATCAATGCCCTCTCCCATCCTCAACCACAGGACAATGTTCACCTCATCACATCGATCCTGAGCATAATGACAGCCTTAGAAGTTCAGGGTAACAGATCGACATTGAACTGGATCCCCAGCCATGCTGGCATCCGGGAAAATGAGGCGGCAGATGATGCAGCCAAGGCAGCAACAGACTATCCACATGTTGGGATTACTGTCCCAATCAGCCTACGACAGACCAAACTGGTGGCTGCCAGAGCCATGAAACTTATGGGGGAGGTCTTAGGTGATACCCCATCTCAACAGTGGTACCGAGCAGCGACTCAGGGAGAACCCCCTCCATATGATAGAAGCTGGTCCAGAGCGCAGTGTACCGCCATCCATTGGCTTCGTTTGGGCTTTCCCACAGCCAAGATGATGGTAGACAAGGCTGAGGAGGAGATGTGCCAGTACTGTCAGCACGTTGTCCAGCGGCCCCTAACACACTATCTTCTGGAGTGCGAAGTTACTGAGACACTCCGCAGGCAACTAGGAGTGATATTCCCTCCCGAAGAGGAACCAGAGATGACTGCGGCCACACTAGTGTACCATGGAGTCAACGAACCAGACAAGCTGTTGCCTGTGATAACGACATATCCTCCTCCTCGCTAGTGTCCATAGTTAGGAGTACATACGGTGTTGTCGCTTATGAGATGCACCAGATGAACTGACCAGAAGAGTGCTTGAACAGCATATGTCGCATCATTGTAGAAACCTTTCTCCCTCGGGAGCCAGAGACGGGTCATCGCAAGATTGAGACCCGTGCCAGGACTACGGTCTTGGCGAACATTATACATACATAGATACTCTGTATGTTAGAAGTGATCAAGGTCCCAGGACCGAAACGTTTTCTAATAAATATGTCATAGTGTTTGCTTACGTGTCTTTCTAAACCAACTTGTCGGTATTTATTACCAAGGTTTATACCATCACTACGCTGTACTCACCATGCTGTACTCACTACGCTGTACTCACCATGCTGTACTCACCACACTGTACTCACCGAGCTGTTTGTCGGGGGGCTGGACTCCGCTCCTCAGCACGCCTCGAAAGTTAGCTTGACCGCAATTTCTGCCTCTGGTCTCACGAGCCTCGTCGTACCTATCTTGAAACTGTTTACTAAGTATACCTCTGTCACTTCCTGATCTTGCTCATTCCATTCCTCTGCATTCTGACACCCCAATAGTTCACCTGCCTTTAAGTTTAAATTTAATTTTTGACCTAGTATCACTAGTCCCATGTTTTTGTTACAAAGACACCAAGGTTTGTTCCATTTTTTCGCAATATGACCTATCTATTTGTATACGTTGTAGGCCTATCTTCCCTAGCATTTCATCCAAAGTCTTCATGTTCATATATTCTAGCTTCTTTACACAGCTCTTGCCTCTCAACTCCAGGACAAGTGATGCTATAAGCTTTTGGACTTTTTCGAATTTATCTGCATGGTTAATTAAGTGGGGAGGGGGTTGCAGATAAAGAGATAATAGTCTGGAGTTATCATCGGATTAATTCTCAGATGTCAATAAAATATTGAAATATTAAGTAAGATAGAACTCAGTAGTCGATGCGGTGTGCCATAGCATATACATGTATACATGAAGAATGAGACACTTATGCAGCATATGGGAATCTTTATTCAGGAAACGTTTCGCCACACAGTGGCTTCATCAGTCCAATACAAAGAGGAAGGCGTAAGGAGAGGAGGAGTATGAGGTAATCAGTCCCTCAGCCTGAAGTCGATGTGTTCAGTCCATCAATCTTGTAGAATGTACAGCATAGGGCCGTAGACTTGGCTTATATACTGTAGTATATAAGCCAAGTCTACGGCCCTATGCTGTACATTCTACAAGATTGATGGACTGAACACATCGACTCCAGGCTGAGGGACTGATTACCTCATACTCCTCCTCTCCTTACGCCTTCCTCTTTGTATTGGACTGATGAAGCCACTGTGTGGCGAAACGTTTCCTGAATAAAGATTCCCATATGCTGCATAAGTGTCTCATTCTTCAACTTGTCGGTTTTTCAAACCATTCATCACACACATGTATACATATATCCCGTCATAGATGCATATATGCCATGATATATGTACATGAGTGATGTGTACTCTTAAATCCTACAGGTATTTCTGAAAGATGCTTTGTAAACCAGTAAAGATTCAACAGTTATTACTGTCCTTCAGTCCCTTCAAGAGAGGTTCCTTGATGCTGGTGAGGGGCTCTTGATCTAGGGATTTGGATCTGTGCTCCACTTCCCTGAATTAAGCCTGAATGCCTTCCATTATCCCCCCCCCTTCCCCATAGGCGCTGTTTAATTTCTATGGGTTTAGCGCTCCCAATAATAATAATAATAATAATAATAATAATAATAATAATAATAATAATAATAATAATAATCGTCCTTCAATAAGCGTTTAATTAGTTAAGTCTAACGTAATTTTATCTTTGAGGTCAAAAGTATTACTGAACAACTGATCTTCCAAATACATGTATTCAGAATAGTACTTTTAGAAAAATATGACATAAAAGCATTAAGTCTGTACTCTCTATTAGATATGTTCGGATTTTTAACCCTGAGGGTCAGCCACCCAGGATAACACACTAAAGTGCGTCGTCGAGGATTGTCTGATTTTCACTGGAAGTCCTTAATCTTGACCCCCAGGATGCGATCCACACTAGTCACCAAACACCCAGGTACCTACTTACTGTTAGGTGAACAGGGACTGCAGGTGTAAGAAAACATGCCCAACGTTTCCACCCATGCCGGGGATCGAACCACGAACACTCACTGTGTGAGTTGAGTGCATTGCCACCCGAGCGACGGGACACTATCGCTTTCTTCCCCTGCCTTGGACTCTTCCTTTTTAACCCGTGTTGAAAAGATCAAGCCTCAGTCGTTTCTACGTACCAGACGAGGCATTTATAAAACACAATATTACATTTCCTCATGAGCGACAGATTACCTTAACATAATTGTTATTATTAATTCCTTTCCTAGTAATATCAGTGATGTGTTGTCCTCAAAGCTGATTGTTGTCAATATAAATCTTACTCTAAATTACATATCCACAAACTCCTCGTCTGTGGATCCCAGTAAAAAAAAAACTACACCAGAACACACAGGTAAATAACGCTAAAAACAGATATACCTTTGATATCCCTCGTGTTCATTTGAACATCCATAGAAATTATTTGCAATTTAAATGCCAAATATATGGAATAACTTATCAGATAAAAAGCTGCAACACACCTTAATGAATTCAAATTAAGACAATTGTTGTGTGTTTCAATTGTCATATTGCTTCTAACCCGAGTTAAAAATATAATTATGTATTTATTTTAATTATGGACTAATTTTTATTGTAATTTCATGAACTACCAGTCAACCTTCTCCAACTTGTCAATTGCAATTTTAATTTTAGTGAATATTCTTGTAATTTATACCTTTATTATTATTCTTAACTTCCTGGTAATACCTTGTACTTGACTCATAAGCAAAAAAACAAAACAAAAATTATGCAGTCTGTTAGTGTTAAATAGTTTTAGTCAAAATTTACGTTTGTCTGAGGTTCTGCACATTTTATGTTCAAATTACTATACAATGGTGTATTTTTCTTTAATATCGTTAGACAATTTTATTATTATTATTATTATTATTATTATTATTAATATTGTATTAGTTATTATTATTAGTTATTATTATTATTATTATTATTATTATTAATATTGTATTAGTTATTATTATTAGTTATTATTATTATTATTATTATTATTATTATTATTATTATTATTATTATTATTATTATTAATATTGTATTAGTTATTATTATTAGTTATTATTATTATTATTATTATTACTATAATTATTATTATTATTATTATTATTATTATTTTATTATTAGTTATTATTATTATTAGTTATTATTATTATTATTATTATTATTATTATTATTATTATTATTATTATTATTATTATGTGTACATGTCCGCCATGACAGGTGGACGTCACTGCCACAACTACACCGCAAACAGACTTAGATTTCTTCAACTTTAGTTGGTAAGAACTTGAGATGTGAAGTAGGTATTGTTTCTCCCACACAAACTTCCTTTTATAATTGTCACTTAATTTCACATAAGATATATTCAAGCCGTGCTATTATACTTACAACCGTTTTGTCTTCGAATGTTCTTCCATCTTGTTCAAAATTATCTTTAGAAATGTATGCGAAAGTCTAAACTCTAAATGTTACTTTCCATCTAGTTAATGAAATGGGAGGACCAGCATCTGCCCCTCGGCAGATTCTGCCGTAAAGGACAAAAAAGAACTTAGGTAAATATCTGAATTACCTCTGTTTTAAATTTGTTGCCTTGATTTTTGCACCGGGCATATGCATGATTAACTAACAAATTTGTTTTCTCTTTTGAATATTCCTTCTCCGATGAATGTGTTATTTTTCAGAAATGGTATACGAAGCTTGATCATATTCAGCAGTTCTCTCTAATTTAGCTTTCTGATGTCTTATGTACTCAAACAACTATAATCTTCCACATCATTGTACACTGGCCTTATTTCCCATAGAATGTGATCAACGGAGGCTCGAACCTGCACTAATCTTTACACTGAATGACTCGCCCACACACAATAAATTGTACTCGACCGTTTTCGGTTGCATACAGTATTTGTAAATATAGGAGCATTTCTGTACTTATGTCCTGTCTTCAGTGTTCAGTTTTTTAACTTGTTTAGTAGATGTAAACAGTAATTATTCATAACGGTTATAACTGTGACCATAATTTATAAAAGGAATGTGATTTATTCTCAAAAGTTACAGAGAATATTTTTTCCATATTAATTAAGGATATATGTAGTTATTTAGCATTCATATGTAAACCTTCTGTAGCTTATCGTTAATTATAGTTTTTAATGTCAGAGCATAAGATACAGGTTGTGTCATCAGCAAAATGAACTAGTTAAAGATGCTGTGTGGCACTAGGTTTATTACACTGTAGAGGAGACGAAAGCCCACGATGCTACAATGGGATACCCCTAATTTAAATGGGAGTTGAGTGCCAGAAATAAGTAGGTGCTGCTGCCTGTTAAGATTTGAAGTAGCTGTATGTGTACCCTCTGAGTTTCTAGTTTGCGAAGATAAGCAGCGAGCCTGAGACTGGTACTTCTAGCATTATACAGACCGGAAATCAGGTTGATTAATCTGTGGTCAGATGTCAAGGGTGATCATAACAGAAAGGTTAAGTGTCAAGGGAAGTCACGACAGAAATAGGGTGCAGCTGTGTAGCTGCTTCATTGATGAGCATCGGCCTACGTGCTTATTTCAAGAGCGCTTGGCTCAACGCTACCATTGTATTTTAAGATCATATCACAATATACCAAGTGTAAGTGCTTGCTAGCTCGTATAGTTAAATGGAGGTGAAACAGAGGGCCCATCAGTAGAGATTGACTGGCCAGACAAAAAAAAAATTAAAAGTCTCAAAGACAAAAAGTAGAATGCCTGGATTTCCTTAAGAATTTTTAAGCTGTAGTTCAGGAAGCTGCGAAGGGAGTTATCTATAAACTCAGATTACTTGGAGTATACCTGGACAGGGTTTCGTGGGGCCAACGCCCCCTCAGCCCGGACTTTGACCAGTCATCACGGTGGATCAGGGCCTGATCAGGCTGTTACTGTTGGCAGCACACAACCCGACGTACGAACCACAGCCCAGCTGATCAGGTACTGACTTTAGGTGCCTGTCCAGCGCCTTCTTGAAGACAGCCCGGGATCTATTGGTAATCCCCCTTATGTATGCTGGGAGGCAGTTGAACAGTCTTGGGCCCCTGATACTTACTGTGCTGTCTCTTATCGTGCCAGTGGCGCCCCTGCTTTGCATCGTCTGCCGAGTCTTTTGCTTTCACAGGGAGTGATTTTTCGTGTGTAAGTTTGGTACTAATTCCTCTAGGATTTTCCAATTGTATATAATCATGTATCTCTCCCACCTGCATTCTAGGGAGTACAGATTGAGGAACTTCAAGCGTTCCCAGTAACTGAGGTGTTTTACCCCAGTTACAGTATGCGTGCCGTGAAGGTCCCCTGTACATTTGCTAGGCCAGCAATTTCACCTGCCTTGAAAGGTGCTGTTAGTGTGCAGCAATATTTCAGCCTAGATAGAACAAGCTACCTGGAGAGTGTCATCATGGGCTTGGCATCCCTGGTTTTGAAGGTTCTCATTATCCATCCTGTCATTTTTCTAGCAGATGCGATTGATACAATGTTATGGTTCTTGAAGGTGAGATCCTCTGACGTGATCACTCCCAGGTCTTTGACATTAGTTTTTCACTCTGTTGTGTGCTTGGAATTTGTTTTATACTCCGAAGACGTTTTAATTTCCTCACGTTTTTCCATATCGGAGTAATTGAAATTTCATATCATTGAATTTCATATTGTTTTCTGCAGTCCATTTGAAGATTTGGTTGATGTCCGCTTGGAGCCTTGCATTGTCTTCAATGGAGGACACTGTCATGCAGATTCAGGTGTCATATGCAAAGGAAGACGCGGTGCTGTGGCTTATATCCCTGTCTATGTCTGATATGAGGATGAGGAACAAGATGGGAGCGAGTACTGTACCTTGCGGAACAGAGCTTCACACCATAGCCGCCTCAAACTTTACTCTGTTGACTACTGCTGTATAGCCCTTGTGGTTTAGCGGTTCTTTTTGATTATAATAATAATAATCTGTTTACTACTATTTGTGTTTTATTTGTTAGGAAATTATAGATCCATCTACCAACATACATGTCTGAACCTTTATTATGTTGTGATCTGAGAATATTTTTTTTTGCTATGGTAATATTACGTATCAGATCATCATTGCTAGTGATGAGGTCCAGTGTATTGTCCAATCTTGCTGGCTCTACTATTTGCTGGTTTAAAGTGAATTTGGTGCAGAGATTTAAAAGCTCGTGTGTGTGTGTTCTCATCTGAGCTACCTCCTTGGGTTATCTCTGCTACAACATTATTTGCTACATTCCTCCATTGTAGGTGTCTTAGGTTGAAATCTCCCAGGAGCAAGATATTTGGGGCAGGAGCTGGAAGATTTTCCAGACAGTGGTCTATTTTCAAAAGCTGTTCCTGCATTTGTTGGGAAGTTGCATCCGGATGCTTGTATACAACCACAACAACCAGGTTTTGGTTCTCGATCTTTACTGCCAAAATTTTAACTACATCATTAGAGGCATTTAGTAGTTCCGAGCATAATACTGACTTTGTGACGTATAGGCCAACCTCCTCCCCTTTTGCCTGTTCACTCTGTCGCACCTGTATAGGTTATAACCTGGGATTCATATTTCATTGTCAAGGCCATCCTTTATGTGGGTCTCTGTGACAACTGCGAACATTGCGTTTGACTCTGTAAGCGGTCCACGGATGAAAGGTATTTTGTTGTTCGTTGCTGGCCTTAGACCCTGTACATTTGCAAAGATGAATGTCGTATTGGTGGTATGGGAAGGGGGTATATTTTCCTGGCACTAATATCTCTTGTTTTGGAGTGGAGGCCATTGACTGTGTTTCCGCTCCAGAAATTATCGGAATTGGTGTACGAATTCTGTCAATTCCTGCCAGCTTTTTTTTTTTTACCTTCCTGGCACTAAAAAAGAAAGTGTCTCTCTGGAGTGGTTGTGGTTACCCAGGTTTTTCCATGGTCTGGATGTTCTGTATCTTCCTGTCCCCTTTAGGTGGTGTGCCTGAAATATAAGTTATAGCATTGTCTTTCCTAAACTGAAGAGTGACACATTTCAGGGTGGAAAAGCTTACAGGAAGGAAGGTTGCATTTTCCTGTTGTCATATGGGCACGGCATTTTCTGAGGTGGTCAAAGTTGCACGTCCCATCAGTTTTTTCAGGCATTCCATGCTTGCAGATACCTAATGCATAGAATTTGCATAGGTCTGATTTCTGTTTGCCTTGGTTTTCCGTGACTGCATTCCCTGCTGGTGCGTGTTTTTCTGTCTCTTTACTATTTTCAGAACTTGTACTAACAGTGGTGCCTTAATCAGTTTTTTTCTGATATTTTATCTTCATTATTCCTTGGGGTATCCCTTTCTTTACTATCTCCAGTGCTATTGCTAGTTTGGAACATTGGGTTTTGCATGTACTTGTCTACACCTGTTTCTTCACTAGAGCTGTCTCCAGGCCACCAACTTTCATTTCTCTATTCTTACCGTTACCATCTACCAGGACAGCATCTGCACCAGGGGCAATAGCACCATCTGGCCCAGTCCTTTTATTTTCCCATCTGTTATAAAATGCTGTCAAGTTTTCTATGAAGGCCTTGTTGATGTTTCCGTCTTTTAATACCAATGTGATTTTTTTCCCACAGTTGATTCTCATTTGGGCACACCCAAAAACACTTCCCTGGTTTAATATCTCTTGTATGTGATTCCTGAATATCTGCACAAGATGCATGGACCATTTCCCACAAAAGTTGCAGATAATCCATGCAGAAGCCTGCTTGTTACTGTGGTTGCAGACTACACAGATTTTCATGATGTGATTGTTTGGTTGCAATACTGTATATTCTACTAATAACCTCCTTAAAATGTAAATCTGTATATTTATATGTGTATCTATTTGTATTTGTACGTGTATGTGTATGAAACAATCTTACCACTGCTAGCAGTAACTGTTTGGGTGTTTGATAAGGGTGCCTAAAAACCCCATCGGCTTATGAATCCGGTCAGAGGATACCTTATTTTTCAGCGAATCCGGTTGGGTGTTAAGGGCACCTAGAAACTCTGTCAGCTTTCGATTGGGCAGTCTCGTTAAGAGGTCTCTATTTTTTATAACTTAAAATAATCCAACACAAGAAAAGTTGGTAGATAGAGCTATAACTTCATAACAAATAGAACACAAAGAGTAATAGTAAACAGAGTAGTCTGAGACAGCTACAGTGAAAAGCTCTGTTCCACAAGGCACAATACTCGCTCCCATCCTATTCCTCATTCTCATATCTGACATAGACAGAGATGTAAGCCATAGCTCTGTGCCTTCCTTTGTGGATGACAGCCAGATTACTATGACAGTGACCTCCATCGAAGACACCACAAGACTCCAAGCGGACATCAACCAAATCTTCAAATAGGCAGCTGAAAACAATGTGAAGTTCAATGAAGAGAAATTTCAACTACTCAGATATGGAAAACTTGAGGAAATTAAAACTGTATCATGGTATAAAACAAATTCTAACCACACAATAGAGCGAAAAACTAATGTGAAGGACCTGGGAGGGATAATGTCAGAGGATCTCACCTTCAAAGACCACAACAATGTAGCTACCTCATCTGCTAGAAATATGATAGGATGGATAATGAGAACCTTCAGAACTAGGGCTGCCAAGCTCATGATGATTCTCTTCAAATTGTTTGTTCTCTCTAGGCTTGAATACTGTTGTATACTAACTGCCCCCTTCAAGGCAGGCGAAATTGCTGAGCTGAAGAGTGTACAGAGAATTTTCACGGCACTCATAAACACGATCAAGCACCTAAATTACTGGGAACGGTTGAAGTCCCTTGATTTGTATTCCCTGGAACGCAGGCGAGAAAGATACATGATAATATACACCTGGATAATTCTAGAGGGATTAGTACCAAACTTGCACACGAAAATCACTCCCTACGAAAATAAAAGACTCGGTAGGAGATGCAACATTCCTCCAATGAAAAGCAGGGGTGCTACGAGTACACTAAGAGACAACACAATAAGTGTCAGGGGCCCAAGACCGTTCAACTGCCTCCCAGCATACGTAAGAGGGAGTACCAATAGACCCCTGGCTGTCTTCAAGAAGGCACTGTACAGGCATCTGACCAGCCGGGTTGTGGTTCATACGTCGGTTTGCGTGTGGCCAGCAGTAACAGCCTGGTCGATCAGACCCTGATCCACCGCCCCTGAAACCCTCTCCAGGTACATTCCAGGTACACATGCAAAGTATTTTATCGACAAGTGCTTGTGACAAATGGTAACTAATACACGTTCCACACACACACACACACACACACACACACACACACACACACACACACACACACACACACACACACACACACACACACACACACACACACACACACACGCACACACACACACACACATAAACATAAATGGCTTCTGGAGTTTAACCCCATTAAGTTATGAAGATTATGGAAAGACAAGGAAGACCGCAGCCAGAGTACAGGCTCGGGGAGCAAAGGCTGTAAATCTCACTTAAGGAGGACCTTGTGATGAGTATCGTACCAAGGATATCACCCGAGGAGAACATCAACCAAACAACTGCTGCAGCAAATGCGCGTCTGGCAAATCTAATAATAGCTTTTCGACATCTAAATAAGGAGTCATGCACGACACTGCACTTCGCGTATGTCAGGCCCATACTGGAGTATGGAACCCACAGCTGATCAAGCATATCAAACACTGGACAAAGTGCAGAGGCTTGCAACAAGACTAGTCCTGGAGCCAAGGGGTATGTCCTGTGAGGTGAAGTTAAGGGAACTCAACATCATGATACAGGAGGACTAGAAGGGGATATGATAACGTATAACATGCTGAAAATGAGCGATGGGAAAACAGGAACACGAGGGCACATCTGGAAATTGAAAACCCAGATGAGTCATAGGGATGTTAGGAAGTATTTCTTTAGCCGTAGAGTTGTCAGGAAGTGGAACAATCTGGAGAGTGAAGTGGTAGAGGCAGGGTCCATACATAACTTTAAAAAGGGGTACGATAAAGCTCTTGAAGCCGGTAGAGTGGACCTAGTGGTGACCAGCGAAGAGGCGGGGCCAAGAGCTGCGAATCAACCCCTGCAACCACATATAGGTGAGAACACACATACACATACACTAAGTTTCTTATTGACAAGTACCTTTAGTAAATGGAAACTTGTATTACCAATTATAATGCACTTGTCTGACTGCAACAACTTGGCTTCTTGGTAACAAGGATACCTTCGGCAAATTTGTTGCGAACAGCTGTTAGCATGACCTGTTTCATTAGTGGGTCCAGCTCACCAGTCACCTCATCTTCAGTCTGCTACACCTCACTATAGAGTATACAAGCCTCTGATCACTTGCTTCTTCATTAGGGAAATCGAATTATCATCTTGTTCCATGGGTGATTACATCAACTACCTCTCAACTTCGTCTTCCACCAGTGCTGGCGTCTCTGTAATTGTAATCGACTGATTATGACTGTAATTCAGGCAAAACGTTTCGTCAGTATTCTTAGTGTTACCCGTGTGTCTTGCCCTCGATTGGAAATTTACACACACACACACACGCACACACTATAGACAGGAATACTATGTAAGGTAAGGGAGAAAATATTCAGGTGAGTGGTGGGGCACTTGGAGATAAGTGAGTTTATAAATAACACCAAGCACGAGTTTTAGAGATGGCAAATCCTATCTGACAAAACTGACAAAGCAATATAAGTAAAGTAATAGAGAAAAAGAGACAGGTAGACTACATATTCTCCGACTGTAAGACATTTAACATTGTACTTCACAAGAGACTGGGGCTAAAAATTGAGGAGCACGCAAGCATAACGCGAAATGCGCTACAGTGGAAAGACAGTGATTATCTTAGAAGAGGTGTTAGAATTAGGCATATATAACAAGTAGAGCTCTGCAAGGGTCAGTATTGGGACTGGTAGTTTCTCGTATATGTAAATGTCATACCAGACTGTCCAGAAGTGACTGTCAGATGTATTTCTGTTCACAGATGTGAAGTTTATGAGAAAACCAAGGAGGAAAAGTAAAGGCTACAAATGGGCCTGGACGAATGACAGGACTGGTCAGATAACTGGCTACTAAAACTTATCCCCAACGTATGCAAGGTTATGACAGCAGGGGAAGATGAAAGAAAACCTCAGTCAAGGAGAAAGACCCCAGGCGTGAGCATAGTGTCGAGCATATCACCAATCTTACTTCAAGTGAATAACTTATGCAGCAAATGCATTTTTAGTCAATATAATTAGCTTTCATGACTCTCAAAGGGTTACTTATGACGGCGTATGCAGCATCAACATAGGCTTCACACCTGAAGCATGTCAAGAAATTGTAGAAACTGAGGTCCGCAACAAGACTAGTTTCGGAGCTAAAGGAAAAGAGCTAAAACTGATGACATCAGAGGATACTTACAATTACATTTATGGATGAGCGTTAAACCCATAGGGGTTCATACAGCACACGGGGAATAAAAGCATTCAGATTCGATTTACGGGAAAGGAAAGCAGGACCAGTTGTTTGGATCAAAAGCCCCTCACCGGCATCGAAGAACCTGCATTGAGGGGACATTAGAGGATAAAAGAACCGGGGAAAACATAATCACACACAGAATATTCAAGGGACTCGTGATGATGAACAGAGACTGCTAAAGAGGTCAGAAACAGGTACACAACACCACAGATGGAAGTTGTAGATAATTCACAGAGATGTATGAAAGTATTTAAGTCTTACGGTAGTCAGGAAAAAGAATGACCTGGACGAAGTAGGAGCGGAGGAAGGCTCATACAATTTTACGAAGAGCTTTAGTAGGGCAAAACCATTCATCTACAACTCGATGAGCAGACACAAACAGCCAAGGACGAACACACCCTTAGGGTTGTCAGGAAGTGGAGCAATTCGGAGTGAAGTAATAGAGGCGGGAGCCATACATATCTTTAAGAAGAGCTCTTGAAGCCGGGAGTCGATCCAATAGCTACCAACGAAAAGGCGGGACCAGGAGCTACGAATCGACCCCTGCAACCACATATACGTGAGTACATACACCCTTCTGGTACTGAATACGTGGCATAGATTCAACAAGGTACTTTAGCATTCATAAGAACATAAGAAAGGAAGAACACTGCTGCAGGCCTACTGGCCCATAGTAGTCAGGTCGTTCTCAAACCCAAACAAAAATATTTACCCAACCCATTTTCAATACTGCCCAAGGAATAAGTTTTGATAACACTGTTAACTCAGCAGCCGGGTGTCATTGTCAAAAGGTTTCACCTGCTCAATAGGTTTCATAGATTCTAGTCCACGTTTGTCATCAGTTTATCATTAGTGTAGTATATACTGTGATAACCCCATTTATAGGCAGGCTCCCTGGCCAAGCCTAAAGTCACGTGACCCCCTCGCACTTAAAGCTGTGCCTGAGAGGTCTCTCACACTCTTGACTAGGCCTAGGGGGACAGGCTGGGCTACACCACGTACTTCAATATATCGCCTCCATAACAGTTTAGCAGCTGGTTTCTTGCTACCATCACTTCTTATATATAGAACCCTAACAAATGACAGTATCACGCAGTTGCTGCAGATTTGTTTCCTGCAAATGATTCTTAAGACGCAGACATAAATGTAGTGTATAATTAGACGATGGGCATAAATAAGGGAGATGTAAATAAGGTTCTGATATTCCTTCAGGAAAGAGCTCTATATAATGGATTCAAATTGAATAAATTTAGATTTAGGAAGGATATAGGAAAGTACTGGTTTGGAAATAGAGTAGTCGATGAGTGTAACAGTCTACTAGTACGGTCATTGAAACTAAGAGCTTGGGTAGCTTCGATTATAGGTTAGATGAATACATGAGTGAGAGGGGTTAGGATAGGATTTCGTTCGGATTTTTAACCCCGGAGGGTTAGCCACCCAGGATAACCCAAGAAAGTCAGTGCGTCATCGAGGACTGTCTAACTTATTTCCATTGGGGTCCTTAATCTTGTCCCCCAGGATGCGACCCACACCAGTCGACTAACACCCAGGTACCTATTTACTGCTAGGTGAACAGGACAATAGGTGTAAGGAAACGTGTCAGAATTTCCACCCGCCGGGAATCGAACCCGGGCCCTCCGTGTGTGAAGCGGGAGTTTTAGCCACCAGACCACCGGGCCACTCGAGTTGATAGGGTTATCAAATCTTATTTCTTGGGTAACATTATTATTATAATCAAAAAGAAGCGCTAAACCTAGAAGGGTCATACAGCGCATTGGGTAATACTGATAATGGGTTGGGCGAATGTTTTTTAGCGGGTTTGGGTTTGATAAGGACTTGCCAAGTATGAACCAGTAGTCCTGCTGCAGTATTCTTCATTTTTTATGTTTTTCAATCTCTCGTTCCACTACATCCCATAGCTTTACACCAAATTCTGACCCGACCTACATGTTGCAGGAGAAATTGTGATTCATCAGATCAGGCGACATTTTCCAATCTTCAACCTCATAGTTTGGGTGACCCTGTGCCTACTGTAGCCTCACTTTCCGGATCTTACCTGACGGGAATTAACCCTGTTTGGTCTGCTATTGCATTTCATCTACTTCAAGGTGTGATATGTTGTGCAGAATTGCTCTTCTGCATACCACGTTTATAATGCGTAGTTATTTGAGTTGGTGCCACCTTCCTGCCAGCATAAACCAGTCTGGTCATTCTCCTCAACTCTCATCAATGCGTTTTCTTCCACAGAACTGCCACTCACAGGATGTTTTGTTTTTCATACCATTTTCTGTCAACCCTAGAGACTGCATGAAAATTGCGGATAATTTTTGATGCTGAAACTGCCGTCTGGCACCACAAATCAATCCATGGTCAAGTCACTTAGATCACATTTCTTACCCATTCTGATGTTTGGTCTGAACAACTGAACCTCTTGACAATGTCTGCATGTTTTTAGGTAGAGGTGTTGCCACATGATTGGCTGATCAGATATTTGCATTAACGAAGAGATGTACCTAATAAAGTGCACAGTGAAGAACTGGTTGGCATCACCGCACTACCATACTCTGAGAAAACTTCCTTTTATTCCACCTGTTGCTACTCTGCAACATTGCATAGCTTCTGATGATGCAGGAGACGTGCGAAAGATCTTGAGCTGAAGATTTCCATCCCCGTGGCTTGTCTTGTGCTCGCACACTAAAACACACACACACATACACACAATGTGTGTGTATATATATATATATATATATATATATATATATATATATATATATATATATATATATATATATATATATATATGCAAAACAACCACTCTGAAAGAATAGAGAAATTCCAAGCGCTTTCGTGACTACTCACATTATCAAGGAACTATGAAAGTAAAGCATCCAAGGAAGCTATATAAGGGGTCTGGCCAGCACATCACTATCAGATCCCACAACGGTGTGGGATCTGATAGTGATGTGCTGGCCAGACCCCTTATATAGCTTCCTTGGATGCTTTACTTTCATAGTTCCTTGATAATGTGAGTAGTCACGAAAGCGCTTGGAATTTCTCTATTCTTTCAGAGTGGTTGTTTTGCATATTCTGAAATCACCTGTTTACTGTGAACTTATTGTATATATATAATGTATATATATAACATATATATAATATATATATATATATATATAATATATATACATATATATAATATATATATATATATATATAATATATATATCTTTAAACGTATAAGAGAAAATTTTAAAAAGGACTTAAATTTACATGAGTTCTTGCTAAGGACCAGTTTTACATATTCGGCACGATATATATATATATATATATATATATATATATATATATATATATATATATATATATATATATATATATATATATATATATATATATATATATATATGAATATAGGAAAGAGTAAGGTGATGAGGATAAAAAAAGTAGGTGACAAAAGATTAGACATCAGATTGGAGGGAGAGAGTATGGAGGAGGTAAATGTATTCAGATATTTAGGAGTGGACGTGTCAGCGGATGGGTCTATGAAGGATGAGGTGAATCATAGAATTGGTGAGGGGAAAAGGATGAGCGGTGCACTTAGGAGTCTGTGGAGTATATGTAGTTATACCAACACTCTTATATGAGTGTGAAACATGATTGGTGAATATTGCAACAAGGAGAAGGCTAGAGGCAGTGGAGATGTTATGTCTGAGGGCAATGTGTGGTATGAATATAATACAGAGAACTCGTAGTTCGGAAATTAGGAGGAGGTGTGGGATTACTAAAACTATTATCTGGAGGGCTGAGGAGAGGTTGTTGAGATGGTTCAGATATGTAGAGAGGATGGAACAAAATAAAATGACTTCGAGTGTATAAATCTGTAGTGGAGGGAAGGCGGGGTAGAGCTCGGCCTAGAAATGGTTGGAGGGAGGGGGTAAAGGAGGTTTTGTCTGCGAGGGGCTTGGACTTCCAGCAAGCGTGCGTGAGCGTGTTTGATAGGAGCGAATGGAGACAAATGATTTTTAGGACTGGACGTACTGCTGGAGTGTGAGCAAGGTAACATTTAAGAAGGGATTCAGGGAAACCGGCAGGCTGGATTTGAGTCCTGGAGATGGGAAGTACAGTGTCTTTACTCCGAAGGAGGGGTGTTAATGTTGCAGTTTTATAACTGTAGTGTAAGCGCGCCTCTGGCAAGACAGTGATGGAGTGAATGATGAAGGTTTTTCTTCGGACCACCCTACCCTAGTGGGAGACGGCCGACATGTTAATATATATATATATATGTCGTGCCGAATAGGCAGAACTTGCGATCTTGGCTTAAATAGCAACGCTCATCTTGCCATATAGGACAAGCGAAAATTTGTGTATGCAATAATTTCGCCAAAATCATTCTGAAGGTAACGAAAAAAATATATTTCACTGTGTTTGTTTAGTATTAAATTATTGTAAACAAATCTAAAATATATTTAGTTGGGTTAGACTAAAATAAATTGCTCTTCTTATAATAAGGTTAGGTAAGTTTTCTAAGTTCCTTTTGGTGCAAAATTATAAATTTTTACATCAACATTAATGAAAAAAATATATCTTTAAACGTATAAGAGAAAATTTTAGAAAGGACTTAATTTTAAATGAGTTCATGCTAATTGACCAGTTTTACATATTCGGCACGACATATATATATATATATATATATATATATATATATATATGTATATATATATATATATATATATATATATATATGTATATGTATGTATGTATGTATGTATGTATGTATGTATGTATTTGAGCTGCACTTGGCTGATATAGAGATTGTCATTGTCATTAAGTCTTGCCGGAAATGTTAAGCGTAATGTGGACTTTATTCATTGTTATTAACTACGTTTGAACCTGAGTAACATAGGAACCAACGAGGAAGAAAAATAACTTAGGCAACCTCTAAAGCCTAGGTCAGGGAACCGGAGTAAGTTACCCAAAAATGAGGTAAAAAATGAAATATCGGGGGGTGGAGGGGTGGGGGGCTTTGAAGGGGAGGTAAATAATGAAGGCTCGATAAACATAAAAGTGGATAAAAAATTATTATTTATCCAGGTAGGCAAATTATGAAAGCTGTATTTTTTTCAAACAAATATTTTTTTCTTAATAAAATAAAAATCTAATTACCAGTATAATTAACTTAAAAACAAAGTACAGAAATCCGCTGGACGCTGAAGACAGTATCCACGATGCTCTGACATCAGAAAATATTAATTTTAATGTTGAATCAAAAATGAAACATCATTTCTCCAAACCCAGAAGTAAAAATGTTTGCAATGAAATTCTTTGGTTCCCTAATGAGAGTTTTGTTAAATATATTTGTTACTATTTTTTTATTTCATGCAGTTCATTTTTCATTTTATTAATTTTGCTTTATTTTTAGAGTTGCTTTATCGCGTAAAGGTATAAACCTTGTTAGAAGTGGTCAAGGTCCCAGGACCGAATTATTATAATCAAAAAGAAGGGCTAAAACCTACAAGGGTCATATAACCTCAGGGCCGAAACGTTTTCTAATAAATATGTCAGTGTTTGCTTACGTGTTTTTCTAAACCATCGCATATAATACTTACTTTTCAGCTTATATGACTGTATTTTTCTATGCCATTGGATTCAATAAACTATTTTGAATTTGAATACTCCGTGTGTTTCCCTCATTCTGTGGACTTTCAAGTCTAGTGGATAATTTCGCTATACACAAATTTGTTTTGGGGTAATACCCAAAAAAGTTCGCCGACCTTCGCAAAGGTGGGCGAACATGTATAAAGGATACTTATATAAGGTTCTCTGGGATACTGTATATTATAACATCCAACATTCTAAATTACGGTTTTAAAAGTATATCACAGTTTCATGATATGATTGTGCCTTGTCACTTCATGGGCCGTCAGAAATAACCATTTTGATAGTAAAAACTGTTGACTATATATATATATATATATATATATATATATATATATATATATATATATATATATATATATATATATATATATATATATATATATATATATATAAATATATATATAATTATATATATGTCGTGCTGAATAGGTAAAACTTGCGATTTTGGCTTAAATAGCAACGCTCTTCTTGCCGAATAAGGCAAGCGAAAATTCGTACATGCAAGTTTCGCAAAAATCATTCTGAACCTAACGAAAAAAATATATTTCATTGTGTTTGTTTATTATTAAATTACTGTAAACTTATCTAAAATATATTTAGCTGGATTAGGCTAAATTTAATTGAGCTTGTTGTAATAAGGTTAGGTAAGTTTTCTAAGGTTCTTTTGGTACAAAATTATTAATTTTTACATTAACATAAATGAAAAAAAAATCTTTAAACGTATAAGAGAAAATTTTAGAAAGGACTTAATTTTAAATGAGTTCTTGCTTATTAATAAGACCAGTTTTACCTACTCGGCACGACATAATATATATATATATATATATATATATATATATATATATATATATATATATATATATATATATATATATATATATATATATATATATATATATATATATATATATATATATATATATATATATATATATATATATATAATAACAAATTTTGTTGAAAATAAGAAAAAGTTTTGGAGTGAGATTAACAAGTTAAGAAAGCCTAGAGAACAAATGTATTTGTCAGTTAAAAATAGGAGAGGAGAGTTATTAAATGGAGAGTTAGAGGTATTGGGAAGATGGAGGGAATATTTTGAGGAATTGTTAAATGTTGATGAAGATAGGGAAGCTGTGATTTCGTGTATAGGGCAAGGAGGAATAACATCTTGTAGGAGTGAGGAAGAGCCAGTTGTGAGTGTGGGGGAAGTTCGTGAGGCAGTAGGTAAAATGAAAGGGGGTAAGGCAGCCGGGATTGATGGAATAAAGATAGAAATGTTAAAAGCAGGTGGGGATATAGTTTTGGAGTGGTTGGTGCAATTATTTAATAAATGTATGGAAGAGGGTAAGGTACCTAGGGATTGGCAGAGAGCATGCATAGTTCCTTTGTATAAAGGCAAAGGGGACAAAAGAGAGTGCAAAAATTATAGGGGGATAAGTCTGTTGAGTATACCTGGTAAAGTGTATGGTAGAGTTATTATTGAAAGAATTAAAAGTAAGACGGAGAATAGGATAGCAGATGAACAAGGAGGCTTTAGGAAAGGTAGGGGGTGTGTGGACCAGGTGTTTACAGTGAAACATATAAGTGAACAGTATTTAGATAAGGCTAAAGAGGTCTTTGTGGCATTTATGGATTTGGAAAAGGCGTATGACAGGGCGGATAGGGGGGCAATGTGGCAGATGTTGCAGGTGTATGGTGTAGGAGGTAGGTTACTGAAAGCAGTGAAGAGATTTTACGAGGATAGTGAGGCTCAAGTTAGAGTACATAGGAAAGAGGGAAATTATTTCCCAGTAAAAGTAGGCCTTAGACAAGGATGTGTGATGTCACCGTGGTTGTTTAATATATTTATAGATGGGGTTGTAAGAGAAGTAAATGCGAGGGTCTTGACAAGAGGCGTGGAGTTAAAAGATAAAGAATCACACATAAAGTGGGAGTTGTCACAGTTGTTCTTTGCTGATGACACTATGCTCTTGGGAGATTCTGAAGAGAAGTTGCAGAGATTGGTGGATGAATTTGGAAGGGTGTGCAAAAGAAGAAAATTAAAAGTGAATACAGGAAAGAGTAAGGTTATGAGGATAACAAAAATATTAGGTGATGAAAAATTGGATATCAGATTGGAGGGAGAGAGTATGGAGGAGGTGAATGTATTCAGATATTTGGGAGTGGACGTGTCAGCGGATGGGTCTATGAAGGATGAGGTGAATCATAGAATTGATGAGGGGAAAAGGGTGAGTGGTGCACTTACGAGTCTGTGGAGACAAAGAACTTTGTCCTTGGAGGCAAAGAGGGGAATGTATGAGAGTATAGTTTTACCAACACTCTTATATGGGTGTGAAGCATGGGTGATGAATGTTGCAGCGAGGAGAAGGCTTGAGGCAGTGGAGATGTCATGTCTGAGGGCAATGTGTGGTGTGAATATAATGCAGAGAATTCGTAGTTTGGAAGTTAGGAGGAGGTGCAGGATTACCAAAACTGTTGTCCAGAGGGCTGAGGAAGGGTTGTTGAGGTGGTTCGGACATGTAGAGAGAATGGAGCGAAACAGAATGACTTCAAGAGTGTATCAGTCTGTAGTGGAAGGAAGGCGGGGTAGGGGTCGGCCTAGGAAAGGTTGGAGGGAGGGGGTAAAGGAGGTTTTGTGTGCGAGGGGCTTGGACTTCCAGCAGGCGTGCGTGAGTGTGTTTGATAGGAGTGAATGGAGACGAATGGTTTTTAATACTTGACGTGCTGTTGGAGTGTGAGCAAAGTAACATTTATGAAGGGGTTCAGGGAAACCGGCAGGCCGGACTTGAGTCCTGGAGATGGGAAGTACAGTGCCTGCACTCTGAAGGAGGGGTGTTAATGTTGCAGTTTAAAAACTGTAGTGTAAAGCACCCTTCTGGCAAGACAGTGATGGAGTGAATGATGGTGAAAGTTTTTCTTTTTCGGGCCACCCTGCCTTGGTGGGAATCGGCCAGTGTGATAATATATATATATATATATATAATATATATATATATATATGTATATATATATATATATATATATATATATATATATATATATATATAATACATATATATAATATATATATATATGTATAATATATATATATATATATATATATATATATATATATATATATATATATAAATATAATATATATATAAAATATATATATATAATATATATATATATATAATATATATATATATATATAATATATTTATATATATATATATATATATATATATATATATATATATATATATATATATATATATATATATATATATATATATATATATATATATATACCTGGAGTTTACCTGGAGAGAGTTCCGGGGGTCAACGCCCCCGCGGCCCGGTCTGAGACCAGGCCTCCTGGTGGATCAGAGCCTGATCAACCAGGCTGTTGCTGCTGGCTGCACGCAAACCAACATACGAGCCACAGCCCGGCTGATCCGGAACTGACTTTAGGTGCTTGTCCAGTGCCAGCTTGAAGACTGCCAGGGGTCTGTTGGTAATCCCCCTTATGTGTGCTGGGAGGCAGTTGAACAGTCTCGGGCCCCTGACACTTATTGTATGGTCTCTTAACGTGCTAGTGACACCCCTGCTTTTCATTGGGGGGATGGTGCATCGTCTGCCAAGTCTTTTGCTTTCGTAGTGGGTGATTTTCGTGTGCAAGTTCGGTACTAGTCCCTCTAGGATTTTCCAGGTGTATATAATCATGTATCTCTCCCTTCTGCGTTCCAGGGAATACAGGTTTAGGAACCTCAAGCGCTCCCAATAATTGAGGTGTTTTATCTCCGTTATGCGCGCAGTGAAAGTTCTCTGTACATTTTCTAGGTCGGCAATTTCACCTGCCTTGAAAGGTGCTGTTAGTGTGCAGCAATATTCCAGCCTAGATAGAACAAGTGACCTGAAGAGTGTCATCATGGGCTTGGCCTCCCTAGTTTTGAAGGTTCTCATTATCCATCCTGTCATTCTTCTAGCAGATGCGATTGATACAGTGTTATGGTCCTTGAAGGTGAGATCCTCCGACATGATCACTCCCAGGTCTTTGACGTTGGTGTTTCGCTCTATTTTGTGGCCAGAATTTGTTTTGTACTCTGATGAAGATTTAATTTCCTCATGTTTACCATATCTGAGTAATTGAAATTTCTCATCGTTGAACTTCATATTGTTTTCTGCAGCCCACTGAAAGATTTGGTTGATGTCTGCCTGGAGCTTTGCAGTGTCTGCAATGGAAGACACTGTCATCCAGATTCGGGTGTCATCTGCAAAGGAAGACACGGTGCTGTGGCTGACATCCTTGTCTATGTCGGATATAAGGATGAGGAACAAGATGGGAGCGAGTACTGTGCCTTGTGGAACAGAGCTTTTCACCGTAGCTGCCTCGGACTTTACTCTGTTGACGACTACTCTCTGTGTTCTGTTAGTGAGGAAATTATAGATCCATCGACCGACTTTTCCTGTTATTCCTTTAGCACGCATTTTGTGCGTTATTACGCCATGGTCACACTTGTCGAAGGCTTTTGCAAAGTCTGTATATATTACATCTGCATTCTTTTTGTCTTCTAGTGCATTTAGGACCTTGTCGTAGTGGTCCAATAGTTGAGACAGACAGGAGCGACCTGTTCTAAACCCATGTTGCCCTGGGTTGTGTAACTGATGGGTTTCTAGATGGGTGGTGATCTTGCTTCTTAGGACCCTTTCAAAGATTTTTATGATATGGGATGTTAGTGCTATTGGTCTGTAGTTCTTTGCTGTTGCTTTACTGCCCCCTTTGTGGAGTGGGGCTATGTCTGTTGTTTTTAGTAACTGTGGGACGACCCCCGTGTCCATGCTCCCTCTCCATAGGATGGAAAAGGCTCGTGATAGGGGCTTCTTGCAGTTCTTGATGAACACAGAGTTCCATGAGTCTGGCCCTGGGGCAGAGTGCATGGGCATGTCATTTATCGCCTGTTCGAAGTCATTTGGCGCCAGGATAACATCGGATAGGCTTGTGTTAATCAAATTTTGTGGCTCTCTCATAAAAAATTCATTTTGATCTTCGACTCTCAGTCTGGTTAGCGGCTTGCTAAAAACTGAGTCATATTGGGACTTGAGTAGCTCACTCATTTCCTTGTTGTCATCTGTGTAGGACCCATCTTGTTTAAGTAGGGGCCCAATACTGGACGTTGTTCTCGATTTTGATTTGGCATAGGAGAAGAAATACTTTGGGTTTCTTTCGATTTCATTTATGGCTTTTAGTTCTTCCCGCGATTCCTGACTCCTAAAGGATTCTTTTAGCTTAAGTTCGATGCTTGCTATTTCTCTGACCAGTGTCTCCCTACGCATTTCAGATATATTGACCTCTTTTAGCCGCTCTGTTATTCTTTTCCGTCGCCTGTAAAGGGAGCGCCTGTCTCTTTCTGTTTTACATCTACTCCTCCTTTTTCTTAGAGGAATAAGCCTTGTGCATACATCGAGTGCTACCGAGTTAATCTGTTCTAGGCATAAGTTGGGGTCTGTGTTGCTTAGTATATCTTCCCAGCTTATATCGGTTAGGACTTTGTTTACTTGGTCCCACTTTATGTTTTTGTTATTGAAGTTGAATTTGGTGAATGCTCCCTCGTGACTAATCTCATTATGTCGGTCTGGGGCTCCGCGCATACATGACTGAACCTCAATTATGTTGTGATCTGAGTATATTGTTTTTGATATGGTGATATTTCTTATCAGATCATCATTGTTAGTGAAGATGAGGTCTAGTGTATTCTCCAGTCTAGTAGGCTCTATTATTTGCTGGTTTAAATTGAATTTTGTGCAGAGATTTAAAAGCTCGCGTGAGTGTGAGTTTTCATCAGAGCTGCCTCCTGGTGTTATTACTGCAACAATATTATTTGCTATATTCCTCCATTTTAGGTGCCTTAAGTTGAAATCCCCCAGGAGCAAGATGTTGGGTGCAGGAGCTGGAAGGTTTTCCAGACAGTGGTCAATTTTTAACAGCTGTTCCTGGAATTGCTGGGATGTTGCATCCGGAGGCTTGTAGACTATCACAATGACTAGGTTTTGGTTCTCGACCTTTACTGCTAAAACTTCCACTACATCATTTGAGGCATTTAGCAGTTCTGTGCAAACAAGTGACTCTGCAATGTACAGGCCAACCCCCCCCTTTTGCCTGTTCACTCTGTCACATCTGTATAGGTTGTAACCTGGGATCCATATTTCGTTGTCCAAGTGATCCTTTATGTGGGTCTCAGTGAAAGCCGCGAACATTGCCTTTGCCTCTGCAAGCAGTCCACGGATGAAAGGTATTTTGTTGTTTGTTGCTGGCTTTAGACCCTGTATATTTGCAAAGAAGAATGTTATCGGACTGGTGGTATTGTTGGTACTGGGGGGGGGATTTTTTTTCCGGCATTAGTATCTGTATCTGTTGGTTTGGAGTGGAGGCCATCGACTGTGGTTCCACTCCAGGAATGACTGGATTTGGTGTACGATTTCTGCCATTTCCTGCCAGTTTTTTTTCCTTCCTGGCACTAAAAAACCTCTCCCTCTTGAGTGGCTGTGGCTACCCAGGTTTTCCCATGGCCTGGATGTTTTGTATCTTTTTGTCCCCTTTAGATGGTATGCCTGGCAATTTAAGTTATAGCACAGTCTTTCCTGTACTGAAGAGGTACACAGTTCAGGGTGAAAAAGCTTACAGGAAGGGAGTTTGCATTTTCCTGTTGTCATATGGGCATGGCATTTCCTAGGGTGGTCATAGTTGCACGTCCCATCTGTTTTTCCAGATTTCCCATGCCAGCAGATACCGAGTGCATAGTATGTGCACAGGCTTGGTTTCCGTTTGCCTTGGGTTTCTGTGACTGTATTCCCTGTTGGTGCATGTTTCCCTGTCTTACTTCTATCCTCCCTAGCACCAACAATGGAGCTCCCACCATTTGTTTTTGGTAATATATCCTCACTATTGCTAGTGGAGTCCTCTTGTTTGCTATTTCCTGCGGTATTTCTAGTTTGCAATATTGGTTTTATCTTATCTTTGACTACACTTGTTTCCCTACTATGGCTCCTGTCCCCTATGCGGTCATTCATATGTATTCCTTCCTGCGTATAATTCCCGACTACCTGGACAAAATCTCCAGCTTCACCAT
>NC_091309.1:29566388-29601388 GCF_038502225.1 Cherax quadricarinatus | reverse complement strand
ACAAGATTATTTTGGTCAGCATGACATACGTGTGAAGAGTAAAGACGCGTTCTTCCTTGCATGCAGATTGAAGTGGCTAGAATAATAGTTTTATGAATATTTAATCCGAGGCAAAATCAGGTGTGTCCCCATGAGAAGGCGGGGATAGGCGTGGATTTTGGGTGTATTTTGCAAGATTTCCCACGGCAAGGATTAAGGTGATTTATTGATTTCGATCACGTATGTATTGTTTTAGTTTTGTCTAGTATTTAAGCACTTAACAGTTAGTATGTGTTACATAAAAACATAAATATTTGAATTTAAATGAGGTGCTCTCGCATGACTTTTAACCAGGGAGGTGAGCCCAGACTTGGATGATATATTTTGCTTGTGCTATGTTCCCCGCTGACTTGTTTAAGCCTTGGTTGTCGTGCAGGTGCCACAGGTAATATTGCAGGTTTGATGGTACCCAATAATAAGCAGAATGTGTCACATTGTACCATATATGCGAGGTGATAGCAGCAGACAGTAGGTGGTATTAAGATCCACTTCACCCTCCATTGACTCCGTCTTTTAATTACTCGAGCCTCAATCTCAAGTGAATAAGAAATGTTTTATATTAGTTAATATTCCAAACTTGTAAGAAACTGTTGGTTAATTAAATGCTTTTGTGATTGTTTCTCATCAACCTGTTTTTTATATTGAGAAATAAATTCCCTCTGAAGGTGTGTCGGCATTTCCATTTTGTATTTTGAAACTTCTAATCATTTAACGTAAAATAAATAAAAATTTACTATTGGAAATTGAAGTTCTAGTTTCTTATAATTTTTAACTGGTTATTGTTTGGTAGCTGCTCGGCTCTCATCCAAGAGGACCCCAGGCTGACTCCTGCATGGGGCATAATGTATGGGCAAGACAACACCTGCTGTCCTTGTTACCTAGTAGTAAATGGGTACCTAGGAGTTGGGCTACTGTTAGGGGTTGATGCCTTGGTGAGAACCTTAAAAGGATCCCAGTGGAAATAAGCCACACGAATTGGATTTGTGGGTTATTGTGGGTTGCTAGTGCTCCATGGATTAATAATTTTAATAGTCTACAAAAAATGTATTTCATCCATCATGAATTATCCTTGGCCTTAGTTTCCAAATGTAAGTGTTTAAGGCTTAGTTTTGGTTTTGTGAAATTTTCTTTGTATAGGATTAAGGTAGATAAACTTTGTAATATGCAGATTTATATTTTAAATGTAGTTATAGGATTTATAGCAGTAATTTTATAATAATTGCTGGGGGAGGAATCCTGTTTTTCAGTTAGTATTGGACAGACTGCAGTGTGACGTAAAAATGGTGGAGCACTACAGCAGGCCTACTGGTCTATACGTTAGGCAGGTCCAACTCAGACACAGCCATCCCATGCATATACCTGTCCAACCTATTTTTAAAGCTATCCAAAGTTCTTGTTTCGGTGATGATACTTGAAAGTTTGTTTCTATCCCCTACACCTGTTAGCAAACCAGGGTTTTTCTGTCTTTCCTAAATCTAAATTTATTCATCTTGAAAGCAATGTTGAGTAGACATGACATGAACTTGCCTAGCATAGGCCAGCAGCTCTAATACAGTGCTCCACTGTTTTTGTTCCTAAAAGTCTTGTCTAGGTTAGATATTTTCAGTAAGTTATTTATATTCTCAATTTAATCTGGTTTTACAGTTGCTCACTTCAGTCTAATTACCCTAATTCTATTTTTGCTAGAGTGCAAATTCATTGGTATCCCGTAGCTCGATTGCTAGCACATTCAGCTCGCACACTGAGGTCTGGGGATTGATCCCCCAGTTCGGCTGGAAAAGATTAAGACGTGTTTCCATAAGATACTTGCTGTCCCTTTTCACCCATCAGTACAATGGTTACCTGGGTCGCATCCTTGGACAAAATTGACCTAATTTGCTCGAAGTGCTTTGCATAACAAGGGGCTTTCTACATAGTAGTATTTCACTGATGTCGGCTAGGCATGTACTTGTACAGAAATAGATATTATATAGTAGTAGTATTCAGCCTGTTTGTCAGAAAGGTTTCTGATATAGGGATCAACTTGGTCATCCTTTTCTGTGTTTTCCAGTACATTTGTATCCATTCAGTAATGTGGAGAATAAAACTGAATATTCAGGCATAATGTAAATACGGCCTTAACAATGGTACATAAAGTTTGAGTATGGCATGACAGTAGGGCTTTTATTATTTATACTTTGATGAGTTGTTGTGATTTTGGTAGGTTTATCACAATCTCTCGCATTTACTAAATCTTAGGAAGATGTAGAGCAATGGTAAATTACATATTCCTTTAAGAAATTTAATGAAGTAGTTTAAATGTATAATAATTTTTGCTTATTGGATGTTATTGGATGTGGGTGGTTGTAAACAGGACTTGCCTACCATAGACAAGTAGGCCTGCTGCAGTGCTTCATATGTTAAATGCTGCTTACTAGTATTTATAACTTATCACAGAGGAGTTTGTTTACAGGGCATTATTACATTCATAATAAATTCTTAGGCTATCTAGATATCTGTTCATGGTGTTTGGGATCACTGCCTTCATGAGCAGGTCTGAAACCAGGTTCAAATTGGAAAGGAATTATGAGAACGAGCTGTTAAGAGAAATACAGGAAAATTGTTAAATGAATACTAAATATAAGTAGAAGTGCATAAGGTTTACCTGTCATCTTATTTTTTTCTAAATAAGCATTATTATATTTAAATTGTATGAGGAGACTTGTTTATATTGGTTATACATTACTTTTTCCATTATCTTTGTTTTTTAGTGGGCTTAATTATGCAGAGGTACCGATGGAATGTGTATCCACGAATCTTAATATAAACTTTTTAGATTTTAGTTCCCAACAGTTTGTCGAATGTGTATGAGGTAAAGCAGATTAAGTATAGCTGGTGAATATATTGCCTATTGTTAGTCATTGCTCCCCATTTATGTAATTTGGTTATTAGATGTTAGTTATACATACTGTGTTTTTTGTTGTTGGCTCAGTTTCTTCAGAAATAGATGCAGATATTCATTTTTAGAAAACTAATGATGTGTCTTGAGGATGGTTGAGGGCACATTAAAATAAGAATGCCAATGACTATAGTGTTCCCAAGTCACTGATCAGTCAAGAAAAGTCTTAGCTAATTTAGTACTGGCAGAGAGTTCTCTCATACATAAATCTTTTAAAAGTATCAACAAGTACTGATATGACATAAAATAAACCCAAATTGGTGTTATATTTTAACAAGTCACTGAACCTGCTGACTGGCATCGGAGATTTGAAAACGCTAACTTCACCAGATATCTAAAGTAAGCCCATAATCTTTTTTTTTTTTTTTTTTTTTTGCGCCATCTTTTAGTCAGTGGGGTTGTTTTTACAATACGTACTGCAAGATGAATTCTTTGCGTAATTTGTGTAATAATTTAAACCAAGACGTTTGTCAACTGCATATGTAATACTGTACACTTTTTTTTTCTTTTTTCTTTTAAATTTTCATTAATACCGATGGCCCTACTTAGCTTTAGAATAACATAGTATGTCAGATTGCCAGACATATTTTCTTTTTAACTTGTACAGTACAGTGTACACATTTTATTTACACTGATTACCTGTTTGTAGCTACAGCTTGCAAAAAGACGAGATTATGCTACTGCTACTAATAAGAATAATAATAAATAATAATAATTGTTAATAACTAACAATAGTAAATAATTTTTCACAAAAAGTTCTTGACCACTAAAAGGCTGAGTTAACAGTATCAGCATTGTATTTTGTTGCCTTGAAAAAAAAAAGTATGACAATTTGGGAAGATGTAAATTAGGACTAAAACCACTTAAAAGTTTTAATTTTAGAGGTTGGGATTTTAAAACCAGGGACTAGTAATACAGCAGTAACAAGACAGAAATTAACAATTCTGTATAATATGGTTTGAGTTATAAAAATATTAAATATAAAAAATGCATATTATTAAAAGAGATAAAGGGTTGGTAATGCAAAGTAATAAAATATAAAATGTATGAAGTAGTAAGTTGTTAGGGAACTATATTTATAATTGATTTGTAATAAGATGTGCTATATAAAATAATTAACATTTTTCATGGGTGTGCTATACATCATCGATCAAAATGCAGTGGCACTCCAGTAGATCCTGCCATCTGCTGCCCCTTAATCAAAGGTTCAATATAAACATTGCAACCCATCCTCAAATTGTGTCTAGTATAAGTATAAATTTGAAAGTTACTTGTGCATGCTAAATATGCACAAAGTATATGTACATTTTTAAAAGTTTATGTATCCTACTCTAACCTAGATTCCAGTAAAGCAAAGCATTTTCCAGTTACAGGTAATATTCAGAAAGTTCCTCAATAGATCTCTTACCATTTTGAAAATAAATGGTGTACCATGAGGATAGGTTGAACATTTAGGAAATGAGTTGCATTGTTGGATTATAGTGTTATCCTAGTTTTAGCTTTACATAATTTATTATGTAATTCCACTAAAACAAATTATGCATGAGGGGCTAAATGAACACAGTGCCCTTTGCATTGGGCTGATGCCACCCACTCAGATCTTTTAATAATTTAAATATCCCTCAAGGGAGGTTTCTTGATGTTGGTGAAGGGGCTTTTGAGTAGAGGAATTGGAATTGTCCACTACTACTTGGATCAGAACCAATTTCCTCTCATTTCCCAGGCACTGTATGACCTCAGCAGGCTCAGCACTTCCCCTTATATATAATAATTAATAATAACAACAGTAATATAAATGCACAGTATGTTTTCTACATTATTTTTTTTTTTTTTACAGTCAGACAATCTTATTCATGGAAATCACTAAATCCATAAGAGTCTGTCATCACTACACAAAAGAGGCAGAAGGAATGGTAGAGGTGGTGTTGAGATCAGGAAGTCAGAAAGAATGGGACAGGACTGCAGTTGAAGTAGAGAAATACCTTAGCAGCTCTGCATAAAAAAGTGGAATTTTCAGGGGAGGACAGACAAAACAAGCATAATAGTGTCTTGAAGACTGTGTTTGGAGTAAAGTTGGCATTTTTTCTTTGAACAGGATAGTTGATCTAGTAATGTTATGACCCTCTTTATGACGCAACAATCTTTGCATAATTGCCCCAGGTGCTTCTCCATGGGATGGCCAAGGGAGAGTAGTGTATCTAATGTTGGGGCCATTTCTTCAACCGACATTGATAGAGGGAGGATAAATAATAATAATAATTTATTAATTAGGGATTTTATAATTCTGGAGTACCTGTTATTCTGAAAGATTCGCAAACACTTCCACATCAAACCATAAATATAACAACTATGATAAAGAGTACTAAAGTTTATGTTCAAGACTGACATTATAATCATCAGGAGCATATACTTTAGAAAAGAGAGATGCTTTCGGCTGAGATGTAAAAGCAAAGTTATTTGCCAGGATGAGACATACCTGGTGTATACCTGGAAGGATATTTATATAACTGATGATTGAAGTTTAAATACATGATCAACTCCATTTTTGTGCCAAGCATTTCAGGTAGCCTTAAGATTAAGCAAATCATAAAATAATCATTAGCATAGTCAAGGTTCGATTATACAACTACATAATGTCGTTTAATTGAGCTGCAGGAAGATATGATAATTAAGTAACATAACTTTGAATATTACCATTGTAATGTTTGATTATATAAATGCATAATGTAACATGAGGGAAGATAAATACATTGATTGCACTAATAAAAAATTTCAGCAGTGTCAAAATGGAACAGAAACATACAATAGAAAAAGAAATTGGGTGTAAAAAAAAAAAGTGGAAACACGAATGTTTGAGTATGAATGCTGAATAGAAATCTGATAAGTAGGTTATCAGATTTCATGAGACATTTCTGTTCAATTAGCATAAATCATATGAAGTTTTGGAGGTGCTTTATAACAATACAGCCTCTCCTCACTTAGCGACGTACTCGTTTACCGACGACTCGGACTTAAGAGGGACTCTGATCAGTGTGCATACCTAAATAATGTATATTAGAGCTGATTTCATCTATTCTGTTTATTACAGTATACAGTGCACTACTTTATAAAGATTTAAAATGTACCAGAAATGTTATAAATGGTGCAAAGGTGACAATAAAACAATATCAAAGATGGTTGATGCAAACCCACTACCATTATAGTGTTCTCACTTAGTGATGAGTTTATTTACCAACGTGGTCTTAGGAACAGAACTCCATCGTTAAGTGAGGAGAGGCTATTTTTTAAGCCATTGGCAATTGGCATCATTTTATAATCTTGTGCTAGTGTGTTTGAGATTTTGGAACCTTTTTATGCACGTTGAGTTTCTACTCAGGTTGAGTTGAACACATGGAACATTGAAGTGGTATTTATTTCTTGTATTATGAGTGTTCACTTTTGAAAAATGGGGACAATGGCAAAAGCCCATTTGTGGCTTGCTGCAAAAGTCACTAATGATTAAATGAATAAAAAAATGTATAATCATCCCTCTCCTTCCTTATTCAAGCCTATAGAAGTTTAAAAGTCTAGCTCCAGTAAACCAACAGATGCCTAACCACAGGTAAGCCAAGGGTTGTTTATAATCTCTGAACACGTCATCTGACAACCTGTATTGGGAGATTTATTTTTCATAATGAGCTAAACACCTGGAGAAAAGCAACCAAGATGATTAACAAGTAATACTATATCCACCACTAGGGTCACTAGTGGCAGTAACATATCAGTTACATTTTATACTTGCTTAAGAAAGAAATATCAGTAGAAATGAATGCAAAAAATGCAACTCTGAACAGCTTAATGTAAAGATATCATAAGTGGAAGGATGTTTCATCCTGTGTATGCTTGGAAATGTCCAGACATTTAAAAGGGCTGATTCTAGAATTGTTCAGTCCTTAATTTAATACTTTGTAGCCTTTGTTATTTTTATTTACAGGGAACAGGCTCTGTGACCCCTTCAGGTTTAACCCTTTGAGGGTCGACAGGCCCTCTCCGAGACTCGTTCTCAGGGTCGGCCAAATTTAAAAAAAAAATAATTTTCTCTTATGAAAAGATAGAGAATCTTTTCCCGATCATAATGACACCAAAAGTTTGAAATTTGATGGAAAACTTATGGAATTATGCTCTTGCGAAGTTAGCGGTCTCGGCAATGTTTACGTATCGGCGATTTTGCCCACTTTGAGCCCCATTTTCGGCCAATTCCACTGTACTAGTCAACAAAAAACATGGATATTTCGCTAGAACTCCATTTTTTCTTTCAAATGAGTACAAGAAAAAACCCATTTATCAGTTTCAACTATCCAGTACAGTGGTCACAATTTAGCAATTTTGCCAATTTCACACAAATTTCAAAAGATGCCAATTTCTGAATAGGGTCCAGAATAAACAAGAAAGACATTCCTGGCACTAAAATGACATTTCCTCTGTTCATTAGTCACGTCTCAAGGCCCCTCTTACATTATTTTGCTTTCCACTTTGAATTTTTATTCTCATAAAATACAGAAGATTTACTGTTATGCAGACTACTGCATTAGTGTAAAAAATGGTATAAATAATATTGACGCACTTGCAAAAGAATATTAGACTCACCAGTTGACGTGTATTGGACACACAGCATGATTTGTTTACTTTTGAACTTTGGTAAAAATCCAACATTTCTGCTACTTTGAGCTCAATTTCAAGGTACTTTTCATTGTAAAACCAGTCAAAATCATCTCTATTTCTGTAGTATGTCTTCCATTCTATAAAATGAGACCAAGAAAACTAGAATACAACAATAAATACCATGCGAAAATACAGTGCAAAGTCGCTGTTTTATTAAAAAAAAAATGATCAAAGTTTTTTTTTCTCTATGTACTGTGTGCTGCAGGATTTTTTTTTATACTGCGCACACTGACCACATAGACCCATTCTTTCATATGTAGGCCTACCAGCTTTCTCCCACTAGATTTGAGGGCGCTAGAATTTAGGCGTACTAGTACGTCAAAAACCTTGGGTCATAAGCCGTACTAGTACGGCCGAAACCCTCAAAGGGTTAATTAACCCTTTGACTGTCGCAACCCCCAATCCTGAGGTGTCTCCTGGTGTCGCAAAATTTAAAAAAAAAATATTATTTTTTCTTATGAAATGATTGAGAATCTTTTCCCGATTGTAATGACACCAAAAAAACGAAATTTGATGGAAAACTGACGGAATTATGCTCTCGCGAAGTTAGCGACCTCGGCGCTGTTTACAAATCGGCGATTTCGCCCACTTTGAGCCCTATTTTCGGCTAATTCTGTTGTTCCAGCCGCCCAAACTCATAGCTATTTCTTTAGAACTTCATTTTTTTCTATCGATTGAGTACAAGAAACTGCCCATTTACCGATTTCAACTACCTAATAATGTGGTCAGAAATTTGCAATTTGGCCAATTTCACGAAAACTAAAAAATATGACAATTTCAAAATAAGGTCCAGAATGAACAATGCAGACATTCCTGGCTCTAAAATAACATTTTCTTTGTTCATCAGTCATGTCTCCAGGCCCCTCTGATATTACTCTTGCTTTCTATTTTGAATTTTTATTCAAACAAAAAATAGAAGACTTACTATTATGCAGACTACTGCAATACTGTAATAATTGTATAAATAACATCAACCCATTCATGACTGCATATTAGAATGGCTAGTTGGACATTTATTGGACAATGGCATCATTTGTTTACCTTTGAACACTGGCAAAAATCAAACATTTCCCCTACTTGGAGCTCCATTTCTAGGTTCTTTTTATAGTAAAATCAATCAAAATCACCTCTATTTCTATAATATGTTTTCCATTCTATCAAATGAGACCAAGGAAACAAGAATACGACCATAAATACTATACGAAAATAGACCACAAAGTCGGCATTTTAATTAAAAAAAAACGGTCGGAGTTTTTTTTCTCATGCACTGCGTGCTCCAGGATTTTTTTTATATGGTGCACACTGACCACACTCATTCTCTCACATGTGGGCCTACCAGCTTTCTCCTGCTTGATTTGAAGCCGCTAGAATTTATGAGTAAATATACGTCAAACACGGTACCTCGTAAGACGTATATATACGGCCGCGACAGTCAAAGGGTTAATACTTCTCTGTGAATATAATATATAATCATTCATGAAGACTTGACATTCTGTAAAGTTAATTGATTTGTCAGTTGTAAAAGTGGTTATTAGAGCTGGGGAGAGGGGTGAGCTTAAAAGATAATGATTCTCGTGTAACTTCTTTGTATGGCTCATAAAAAAAATTAATTTAAATTTTTAAATAAGAGTTACCACAGTTCCTCTTTGCTGATGACCACTTTTGGAAGATTGAAGAGAAATTGAAGGTTGATGGAGAAGTTGGGGAATGTATGTAAAGGCAGGAAGCTGAAAATACAGTAAGAAAAAGTGTAGGAAAGAATTTTTTTTTCATCAGATTAAAGGATGAAAGTAGAGAGGAAGTGAATGCACTGTATTGTATTCAGACACATGAGAGGGGAATGGATGTGCCTGCAGCTGGGTCTTTGAAAGACAAAATTGACCCTTTCACTGTCTTATATAGAGCTAAATGTTATTGACACCAGTGTTGCTCACAAAGATATATGTTTTATGCGAAGTGCCTCATATATGCTATGAGCAGTAAATATGGGACTAGACAGGTGAGAATAAGTCTGTGCAGTGAATGAGCACAGTATAAAAAAAATCTTGCCCACGAAGTTCGTGATGGGAAAAGCAAACTTCTGATAATGTGTTTGGTTTACAAAAGTGACTACTGTGTTTTCTAGAATGGTCTTTATGGTTTCATTGGCTGTTTCTTGGTATATCAAATGATAGAATGGAAAATACTACTGAAATCAAGATGGTTTGTTTCACAACTGAAAGTTTAAAGTGCAGCTCAAAGTGAAAATGTGTGTTTTGAAGATGTTTATGAGGCAGGACCCTAATGGAAATGTCAAGGGCCTCAATGGAAATAAGTTACTTTATCTGACTTTCTTGGGTTATCCTAGGTAATTACACACATGCTGCTATTTATGATAATTTATGTAACTGTATTTGTGTACCTGTGCCTAAATAAACTTTCCTAAGGTTAAGGCCCTTTTACCCACCCACCCATGGGTGTTTGGAGTCTTTCCCAAGTTCTTTATTTATCTAAAAGGCTGTACACAAGTTATTACACAAATATAATTTCTTTTGTTTTTAACGCTTCTAAAGTTTCCAGCAGGAGAAAAAAAAGTGTCCAGACATTTGTTTACTTTTACCCACATTAATTTTTTTAAAACAAAAAAAAAAATGTTCCCAGTTATACCAATGTACCAAAATTTTCATTGCATTTTCGTAGTTTTCTCAGCTAATACAGTATGATTAGTAGATCATAATTTTTTATAGGCCTGTTAATATTTATGCATATTTTCATAATATTTAGTGAGAGAAAAAAATTACCATGATAGGCTGATAATATATACATGGAGGATACTTGAGGGCCAAGTCTCAAATCAACACACTACCATAGGCATTTACTGGATTGTGAAATATGGGGAATAAATATAAACTAAACCAAGTAAAAAACAAGAGTGGCAACATTGGACCAGCATTCTCCACACCTGTTCTGTATGTTTTGCTCATTGTCAATCCTGCCCATCTGTCACTATACATAGGGAATTCCGGGAGGCCCAACATCCCCATAGGTGGGTGAAGGTGAGAGTATGCCCCTGTTCGTGGTCAATTTCTCTGGTTACATTTTGAGGGTAGACTTGATACTGTTCCACACATTTCATCTATCTCACTGTCTATCACTATGTACAAGGAATTCCGGAAAGCATCTCCTTTGGGTTGGTGGTGATGAGAATATGCCCCTGTCACTTGTCTATTTATTTTTTTTTTTTTTTTTTGGGGTACTGTTTTGAGGGCATGCTGTAATAGGTAGCTAGTAGTAGTAAAGGCCCTGCTGATTATGGCTTCACAAGTTTGTGACTGCAACATACATAGCCCCATATATACGAGTTTCTTGACTGACTTCCTAAGGAAGTCAAGCAGAGTCACATACTTCCTCTGGGGCTCTAGTGTAATGAAACACTGCAACTCATTCATAGCAACATGTGTGTGAGTTACCTAGGATAACCCAGAAAGTTATTGTACAGCCTCTCAATTAGCGATGTACTCGTTTACCAATGCCTCAGACTTACAACAGGCTCTCTGACCAGTATGCATGCCTAAATAATGTATACTAGAGCTGATTTTCTCTATTCTGTTTATTGCAATATACAGTACACTACTGTATAAACATATAAAAATTATACCAGAAATGTTTTAAATGGTGCAAAGGTGACATTAAAACAATATCAATGATAGTTGACACAAACCCACTGCCATTATAGTATGCTCCTCACTTAACGACAGATTCGTTTACCGACGTGCTCTTAGGAACGGAACTCCGTCGTTAAGTGAGGAGAGGCTGTATTAACTTATTGTTACTAGGGCTCAAGTGATAGGCGGCAATCAGAACATCCCAAAATACACAGGTAACTGCAACTATCACATGTGGCAACATACAGGTGATAGTGATTGTTATGCATTGCAGTATGTGAGATGATTAGGATACCCAAGTCATTTCTCATGACAAAAGACATTAAGGCTTCTTAGCATACCTAGGAATAGAGGAATAGCTACTGTTACAATATTTAGGATGTGTTAATAAGCCACAGTATTGAGCAGGGTAGGTAAATATGATGGGAGTAGGTATCTTATAGAAAAATCTCTGTTGGTATTTCCTGGAATATTCTCTGATGTATGGTAGTATAGGGTGACAATTAACATTCTGTATCTGATTTATATATTAATGCAAATTTACATAAAGCTCAAGTGTGTGGCTATATTAACCTCTTAGGTAAAATGATTCCATATGGCACTAGATCAGTTGATATCTATTAGATGCAGTTTTGGGCTGACTACCACTTTTCCTTATTTTTCTATAAACCTCCGAGGTTGCCTCTCTCACCTTAACCCAAAAGGGGTAGTGAGGGGACGGGAGGTCAGGGTTGGCTAGCACACGACTCTTGCTGTACTGTGACATAGGCTGGCACTGATACACATCTGCCTTGCCTGAGAGAGAATTACCCATTCTGTCTGTTGCTAGTGTTGCAACATTGCATAGCTCCTGATGTATGAGTGTGTGAAGGATCTTGAGCTAAAGAGTTTCATCTTCGTGTGGTCTCATTACTACAAACTTACCTATAACTAAATAAATGCTAATTTACCTGAAGGTAGAATCACAGCCAAGAAAATGTGGGTGGTAGTCATTGGCTCATGCAATTCTTAGTAAATTCTGGAAGATAGTTCAGCAGTTAGGGTAGTTGGTCAAGATTTTACATAGACTAGAAAAAAAAAAAAAACTTAGTTTGAAATACATATTAGAAATATTTATTTTTAACATTAATACACAAATTTATCATACTAATCTAATTAAATAAATTGTGCATGGTTTATATAAACAAGTTCAAAAGTCATTTACTCTACCTGGTCTCAATTATCTCGTCTTGATCTCTACAGTGGACCCCCAGTTAACGCCTTTAATCCGTTCCAGAGAGCTAGGCTTTAACCCTTTGACTGTTTCCGACGTATAAATACGTCTTACGAGCCAATGTTTCTGACGTATTTATACGCACAAATTCTAGCGGCTTCAAATCGCGCGCCAAAGGCCTGGTAGGCCTACACGGGAGAGAATGGGTCTCAGTGGTCAGTGTGCACCCTGTGAAAAAAATCTGGGACCTAGCGGTGCATTGTGGGAACGCCATGTTGTCAGTCCATTTTCACCATGCCTCTCGGTAAGAAGTTCCTCACTCCTCGGCGGATTGGAGGTCTTTTGTTCCCAAGTGATAGCTCTAACAGCGATGAAAATGTCAGTGACAGTGAATTCAAGGGTTTTCAAGTGAGTGTTACCGAAAAAAGTGCCCAGGATAACGTAAATAGTGACGAAAACCCAGATGACCCACAACCTTCGACCTCTGGTGCTGTGCCGGCTTGTTCACATTCACCTTCGCCTGTACCAGGACGAAAGAGGAAACTATTTGGTCGTGTACAACACCCTGATGATAGCAGTGATAGTGATAGTGATTTCATGGTCATTGAAAGCAGTTCTAGTGACAGTGAGAGTGAATATTCCCCAGTGAAGCGCCAGTATGTACGACGTAGCATGCGGTCTGGTAGTGTTTCATATGTTGTTCCAAGGGGAAGGAGAAACTCTGGGAGCACATCCCGTGGCCCAACACCACGACCTGATAGTGAAGATGACGATATTGTAACGATGGGTATGAATGGTGACAGTGAGGGAGGAGGCAGTGGTGGTGATAGTGAGGGTGGCACGGCCCATGTGGCACCATCACCGGGCCACGCTACTAGCCACGCGGCTGACTCAGCAGAACAACCAGCCTCACCCTACCCCACACTGCCACAACCTGCACCACCACAACCTGCACAGCCACAACCACGGTACAATATCCAGACCCCACCAGCAGACCGCATCTGGGATTGGCAGGACGGTGACGAGTTTGTTCCCAGTCCCCATGACTTTGATGAAACACAAAGTGGAATAAAGCCATCTTGTCCACTTGGGAACAATGCCAGTGAACTGGACTGCTTTGAGTTATTCTTCGATGAACCCCTGATGGACATCATTGTCAGGGAAACCAACACATACTGTGAATACACCATGGCAAATACAATTCTCTCACCAAAATCACGGCTACACAAGTGGAAGGAGACAACTGTGGCAGAGATGTACCTGTTTTTTGCCACAATAATGCTTATGCCACATGTGTATAAGCACACTGTCACCACATACTGGACAACAGATCGCCTGATTTCAACTCCAGGTTTTAGTGACATTATAGGTGTCAATCGTTTCCTGATACTGTTGCGTATGTTACACTTTTCAGACAAAACCAGGCCTGACAGAAGCGACAGGTTATATAAGATAAGAAATGTGTTTATGTACCTGAAACAAAAGTGCTGCATGTATTTTTATCCCTTCAGGAAGCTTGTTATTGATGAGTCCTTGATTTTATTCAAAGGAAGACTCTCATTCAAGCAATATATACCAAGCAAGAGGAAACGCTTTGGTATAAAGCTATTTGTACTGTGTGATTGCAGAAGTGGTCTTGTTTTAGATATTATTGTGTACACTGGCAGTAATACTTTGAGAGATACCATGAAGTTATTGGGTATCTCTGGTGATGTGGTTCGAACAATGATGGAACCATATCTTGGTAAGGGGCATATGTTATTTACTGATAACTGGTACACAAGCCCCTTACTCAGTGATTTCTTGCGAGTGAACTTGACAGACGTGTGTGGCACAGTGCGTGGTAATCGCAAACATATGCCAAGGTTCGACGCTGGCACTCGCAGAGGTGAGGTGCAAGCCTTTGCTGCCAATGACATCATGGCATTTCGGTGGCATGACAAACGTGATGTCACATTGTTGACATCAGTTCACAGAAACGAAATGGTACCCAGTGGCAGGGACAACAGAGAGACCAATGAACCCATTCTAAAGCCTGCAGCTGTCATGGACTACAACCTCAATATGCGCTTAGTGGACAAATGTGACATGCAGATTGGGTTTGCAGACTGTGTACGCAAGAGTTATAAGTGGTATATCAAACTTTTTTTCCATCTTGTTGATATCTCTATGCTAAATGCTTATAACATATACAAGTTGAAGACCAACAAAACACCAAAATATGGTGAATTTTGCCTGTCAGTAATCAGACAAATAATTGCAAAGTACAAAGGAGCAACTCCTGCAATAGACCAGCGCCCACAGACGTCATCTCGTTTGAGGCCTGGTGATCACTACCCCATACAACTGCCTCCTACTACTGCCAAGAAAAATGCTCAGAAGAGGTGTTATGTATGTATGCATACCACAAAACGCCCACAAACACGCAGAGACACTCGTTTTATGTGTGAGGAGTGTGAAGTGCCCCTCTGCATATACCCATGTTTCAAAGAGTTCCACAAGCTGCAGCAGTTCTAGGAACGTGCTTAGTGACTGTACATATGTATATATATTATGGAACAATAGTAATAAACATTGTTTTGTATTGTTTGTTTGTGTAAACAAAGTGTATACACAAACTAATAGTGATAAAGTTTGTTCTGTTATTGTGTTGTAAATAATGAGTGTATATTTGAACAATGCACCTTACATTGGTCTCACAGGCCACATAAGTTACCTGGAAAAGAAAAATATTGAAAAATGCAAGAAACCTTTGAATTAGAGTAAATAAAAGAATACCGGGTGGGCGGCAGTCGCCGCTGTTGCCATACGCACGTCGATTTCTGCAAACTTTGCGGCTCTATATCTCGGTAAGTACTGATGGCAAAAATTTTTTTTAGGCTTAAAACACTAGTAAAAATATTCCTAACATTTTCATAAGAAAAAATAATTTTTGTTTTTTTTTTGAATATTTGGCGACATAGAATGACAGTTTCAGAGAGGGCCCTGAAACAGTCAAAGGGTTAACTGATTTAGCTTTTAACCGAATTAATTTTTCCCATAAGAAATAATGGAAATTAAATTAACCCGTTCCAGACACCCAAAAGTATGAAAAAAAAAATTGCATGAAATATACATTTTCCTACACAGAACACAATGTTACATGCACAATAAACATTACTGAAATAACACTTACCTTGATTGTGGAGTTGTTGATGAGTGATGAGATGGTAGGAGGGCAGATGATGCAGGTGTTCTACTGTTTGGAAGGGGAATCCCCATAAAGACTTTGGGTAACAAGTCCTTTTTTGGGGGTTACCTCCCTTTGTTTTTTAATGCAACTAGGACCAGCTTGAGTCACTGGACCCCTGTCACGCAAAATGTGTCCAGAGAGCTCTGTTTCTCGTGTCCCTTTAAGATTTCCCTAAAATGGGCCACTAGAGTGTCATTGAACAAGTTGCCAATAAGGCTTGGAACAGCTGTGTCAGGATAATAACCACCCATAAATTCTTGTACTTTTGTAAACATTGTACACATTTCCTTAATCTTTGATGAAGGCAACTTCCTTAGTCTCTCTTCCTCCACCTCTGAAGGAAATCCCAGAGGTTTGGTCTGTTGCTGTTGCACCTGAAGCTCATGCAGCTCTGTAGTGGTTAGCTCTTCATCGTCGTCATCCACAAACTCTTCCACATCCTCGCCACTAACCTCCAACCCCATGGACTTCCCCAATGCCACAATAGATTCCACAACTGGCATAGTCTGATGAGGGTTAGCCCCAAATCCTTCAAAATCCCTCTCTTGTACACATTGTGGCCACAATTTTCTCCAAGCAGAGTTCAAAGTCTTGCTCACTCCCTCCCAAGCCTTACCTATAAGGTTTATGTAACTGAGGATACTGAAGTGATCTTTCCTGAACTCTCTTAGGGTCAATTCAGTGTCTGAGGTCACTTCAAAGCACTTTTGAAACACTGCTTTGGTGTACAGTTTTTTGAAATTTGAAATGACCTGCTGGTCCGTGGGCTGGAGGAAAGGAGTGGTATTAGGAGGCAAAAATTTAACTTTGATGACGCTCAACTCCCCCGCAATTTGCTCTTGCAAGTTGTGGGGATGAGCAGGAGCATTGTCCATTACAAGGAGGCACTTGAGGTCCAATTTATTTTCCAGGAGGTACTGTTTCACAGTGGGGCCAAACACGTCATAAAACCAGTCAGTAAACATGTCTCTAGTGACCCATACTTTACTGTTTGCTCTCCACGTCACGCACAATTTAGTCTTGACGATATTGTTTTTCTTGAACACACTAGGCGTTTCAGAATGATACACGAGTAAAGGCTTCACTTTGCAGTCCCCACTAGCATTACTACACAACATTAGAACGAGCCTGTCTTTCATAGGCTTGTGTCCTGGGAGTGTTTTTTCCTCCTGAGTAATGTAGGTCCTATTTGGCACTTTCTTCCAAAACAGGCCTGTTTCGTCACAAACACTCGGAGTTTTAATTTTTCAGCCTCTACGTACTCCTTAACCCTTTCAGGGTCCGTCCCGTAGATCTACGGCTTTATGGTGAGTGTCCAAACCGTAGATCTACGCCATGAGCTCAGCTCACTCTGATAAACTGTGAGTGGTACATTTGGGCCTAGATATGAGAGAATACATCTATGTGGTATGTGTGCACCACATAAAACAGATCCTGCAGCACACTGTGTATAATGAGAGAAAAAAACTGAAATCATGATTTTTTGATTAAAACAGCAACTTTGCAGTGTTTTTTCGTATGTTTTTTATAGTTGTATTTGCGATTTCTTGGTCTCATTTGATAGAATGGAAGACATATTACAGAAATAGAGATTATTTTGATTGGTTTTAGCACTGGAAATGGCTTGAAACTGAGCTCAAAGTAGCGGAAATGTTAAATTTTTTGCCGATATTCAAGAGTAAACAAACGACCTCGCACGTCTAATACACGTCAGCTGGTGGGTCTAATATACATTCACAAATATGGTGATGATATTTATACAATTATTACAGTATTGCATAGCAGTAAATCTTCTATTTTTTGGTGTGAATAAAAATTCATTGTGAATAAAAAATCAAAATGGAATTTATTTGTAAAGCCTCAAAACATGACTAATGAACAGAGGAAATGTTAGTTTAGTGCCAGGAATGCCTACATTGTTTATTCTGGACCCTATTTTGAAATTGGAATATTTTGAACTTTGTGTTAAATTGGCCAAATTAACAATTTCCGATCACTTTATTTTGTAGTTGAAACAGTTGACTTGGCGATTTCTTGTGCTCAATCGATAGAATAGAAGTAATACTAGTGAAATAGCTAAGAATTTGGTTGATTGGAATAATGTAATTGGCCTAAAATGGGAGTCAAAGTCGGCAAAATCGCCGATTCGTAAATATCGCTGACACATCAAAATTCGCGAGAGCATAATTTCGTCAATTTTCCACCAAATTTCGTACTTTTTGTTTTATTACCTTCACAAAAAGATTCTCTACGATTTCATAAGAAAAAATAACAAATTTTTTTTTTGAAAATTCTTGGACACTGGTGCGTGACTCCAGATTTGGGCCTTGGACCCTGAAAGGGTTAAAATCCTGCACATATTTTTCAGCTGCTTTTTTGTCAGAACTGGCAGCCTCACCATGCCTTATCACACTGTGTATGCCACTACAAATCTTAAATCTCTCAAGCCAGCCTTTGCTGGCCTTAAATTCATCAACAGCAGCACTATTTGGAGGCATTTTCTTAATAAGATTCTCATGCAGCTGCCTTGCCTTTTCACATATGATTGACTGTGAAACTCTGTCTTCTGATAATTGTTTCTCGTTTATCCACACCAACAACAGTCTTTCCACATCTTTGAGTATTTGCGATCTCTGTTTTGTAATCACACTTACACCTTTTGCAATGACAGCTTCCTTGATTGCCTTTTTGTTGTGCAAGATAGTAGTGATGGTTGAATGTGGTTTGTTGTATAACTTTTCCAACTCTGAGATACGCACTCCACTCGTATTTTTCTTACATCTCCTTTTTCAATTCGATGATACACCTCGCCCCTTTTACCACAGAGTTGGCACTAGAAGCTTTCTTGGGGCCCATGGTGGCTTATTTAGCAGTTAAAAGCACTAAAAACAATGGAATAATACAAAATGGTATATCGTAGGTACACGTGGAATCAACCGCAATGGCTTGTAAACCATGGCACACTGGCTGGTAGATGGGGTGACTGGCCGGGCCCGCTCACGGCACCGAGCAGACACGTTTGTGACGAAAGCTCCTAACCGAGTTTTTAGGTGTTATCCAAGCCAGTTTTTTTACACCAAAGCGAGGTGTTATCCGATTTTGGCGCTATCCGATGCAGGCGTTAACCGAGGGTCCACTGTACTTCTACTTGGCCTCACTTGCCGATATTTATTTGGTATAGTAAAACACAGTACATATGTCTTGTATGTAGTGTGTGGAATTGCTGTATACATATACAGTACCATTATTTTTTCTTTCGTATTTTGTGAACTAGCACAACAATTTTGGTTATGTATGATTTGAATGTACAGTATTATACTGTACTGTACAATTTTAGGATTGTGTTAGTACATGTATCATAATTACTATATCAGTATTTCTTTCAGCAGATTATGGGTGGTGTAGCACATGGTGTGTGAGGCATTTCCAGCATATTCATGGTGCACCCAAGTATCATGTCCCCTGAATGGTAGCCCAAGGCCTTAAAACCCACTATTCCTTTGGCGCAGACTGAGCCAACTTGCCACACTAGTGCTTATCACAGCACATACCAAAATTGCGCCATGTCGGCAAGCGTGCGCACCACTCTTCAAACGGTGCCCGAGGCCTTGCCAGCTGACCACGTCACCAAGTCGAAGGTAAGCAAAACACTGATTGTGGCTTTAATGAAAGTGTTGAACAAATGTGGTAGTTTCTGTTGGTAAGTTCTAGGAATATTTCAATGCTTCGTAAATTGGTGGGCCAGAATATATCGTGAAAATTAATTGATGTAGTAAAGAAAATCAAGTGATAGTGCTGTATGATAAATTGCACATGGCAAAAGCTTATAGGGTAAAAAAATTTATTAGCATGGTGTGTATTCTAATAAGGAAAAAGCAGTAGAATGCATTGAGAGGTCTTACGTTGTATCTATTTTAATAAAACTTGTAAGATGCAATAATTGTGTGGGAAAGGAAATAAAGATGTCTACAGTTAGACAAAACATTCAAAACAAATTATTGACTGTAGTTCCAGGTTGATACAGGTATGCCATCACATATCCGGCAATCAGTTATTCGGTTCCTTCAGTTATTTGGCACTAATTTTGGCTAGCATAATTTCAAATTTCCAGGGTCGCAACACCAACCTGCTGGTACTGTTTGGTGGCGCTACTTGCTGCATAAGTCATTCTAATTTCTTTTTCTCCATTTATTGTTATAACCTGCTTGCTTTTAGCCCTAGCCATGGTTCCAATGAAGAAAAGAAATGCTTCTCATTATGTAAAGCACCGACACAGTACATTATCCGTTAAAGATAAGGTGGCTTTGAAGCCACTGTCAGTTGCCATGAGCTCAGTCTCATGATGCAGGAGAATATGCTTTATTATTACGCTAATATCAACACTACAGCTTATTTGCCTATCACAACTGATCTAATATGACATAATAAACAATATAAATAACATAAAACATGTTAAATACCCCAGAATAAATAATATTTGGCATAATACCGAGCAATTCGAAGGAGGTATGAAGAGGATATGGTATACAAATACCATTCTCCTATCCCCATCTTGGGGGCTTACATTAGAGAAAACGGAGTATAGCACAGGGCTAACTGTGATATACACTCGTACTGCACCATAAACCTGAAACAAAAAAGTTATTTTCTCTATATAGATTATCACACATAGCAGCATATGTGTAGAGAACCTAGGATAACCCAAAAAAGTCAACGTGGCTTATTTCTAGTACCTGGCTTAGGTTAGCCATGTACAATCTTTGGTAAATATTCGATTCCCAGCCAGGGTAGAAACATTAGACGTGTTTCTTTACACCTGTTGTCTATGTTTACCCATCACTAAATGGATACCTGGGTGTTAGCCGACTAGTGTGGGTGTTATCCTGGGACACTGACTTAATTTTCTTGAAATACTCAGCATAACAAGCGGCTTTCTATGTAGTAGTATGTCTCTGATGTCAGTTAGGCCTGTATGCCTTGTACATGTACGTGTAGTAAATAAAGATATTATTATTATTATTATTATTATTATATTATTTTCTCAGTTGTTTGTTGGGTTATCTTATTGAACCTTAGACAATGTATGATGGAAAGAGGCTTCTTAACATACACCAAAAATGAAAGAAATCAGACCATAAATAGCAGAGTTCACTTCTCAGCCATTAGCAGCCGCTTAGCGGTATATTTTTGTATGGTTTTTACGGTTATTTTCTCATTTTTTTCAGTCTCATTTGATAGAATGAAAGATATATTACAGAAATCGATATGATTTTGATTGCTCTCATGATGAGAAGTACCTTGAAATTGGGCTCACAGTAGCGAAAATGTTTTGCTCTTTAGCGAAGCTCAAGAGTAAACAAATGACGTCACCGTCCAATACCTGTCTGCCTGCCAGTCCAAATTCCAGTATGGAGTCAAGAATGGGTTGACATTATTTATACAATTGCAGTGGACCCCTGCATAACGACTTTAATCCGTGCAAGAGGGCTCATTGTTATGCGAAATGATCGGTATGCGAATGAATTTTCCCCATAAGAAATAATGGAAATCAAATTAATCCGTGCAAGACACCCAAATGTATGAAAAAAAAATTTTACCACATGAAATATACATTTTCCTACACACAAAGAGAAGGATACATGCACAATAGTAGAGTAGTACATGCACAATATATATTGTGCATGTACTACTCTACTAAATGAAGAATAAATGACACTTACCTTTATTGAAGATGCAGCAATGACTGTTGAGACACTGTGTCCTGGGAGTGCCTTTTCCTCCTGAGTACTGTAGGTCCTGTTTGGCATTTTCTTCCAGAACAGGCCTTATCACACTGTGTATGCCACTACGATTCTTAAATCTCTCAAACCAACCTTTGCTGGCTTTAAATTCACCAATATGAGCACTAGTTCCAGGCATTTTTCCCTGTTCACCTGGGTGTTAGTCGACTGGTGTGGGTTGCATCCTGGGAGACAAGATTAAGGACCCCAATGGAAATAAGTTAGACAGTCTTCGATGACACTGACTTTTTTGGGTTATCCTGGGTGGCAAATCCTCTGGGGTTAATTGTTTCTTGGTATTCTCAATAAGCCACACCAACAACGGTGCTACAGCAGCAGCAGCAGCTGACGGTGGTACAGCAGCAACAGACGATGCTACAGCAGCAACAGACGATGCTACAGCAGCAGCAGACGATGCTACAGCAGCAGCAGACGATGCTACAGCAGCAGCAGACGATGCTACAGCAGCAGCAGACGATGCTACAGCAGCAGCAGACAATGCTACAGCAGCAGCAGACGATGCTACAGCAGCAGCAGACGGTACTACAGCAGCAGCAGACGGTACTGCAGCAGCAGCTGACGGTGGTACAACAGCAGCAGCAGCTGACGGTGGTACAACAGCAGCAGCAGCTGACGGTGCTACAGCAGCAGCAGCAGCAGCAGCAGCAGACGGTGCTACAGCAGCAGCAGCTGACGGTGCTACAGCAGCAGCAGACAGTGCAGCAGCAGCAGCTGACGGTGGTACAGCAGCAGCAGCAGCTGTACCACCAATAGTAGCGATGGTTGATTGGGGTTTATTATACAACCTGGCCAGCTCGGAGACACGCACTCCACTTTCATACTTATCAATGATCTTTTTCTTCATCTCTATAGTAATTCTCACCCTTATTGCTGTAGGGTTGGCACTAGAAGCTTTCTTGGGGCCCATGGTCACTTATTTTGCAGATAAAATCACCAAAAACACTGTAATAATACGAAATGTTCCGATTGTATGCTTGGATGTTACCGCGGAGGCTGGCTGGTGAACAATGCCACCGGCGGCACATGTGAGGCTGGCTAAGGGCGCACATTGGACACGTTTCGGACGAAGAGCGGTGAGCGGGTTTTTGAGCGGTATGCGAGGCAAAATTTTTGCGATAAAAGCGAGCGGTATGCGGATTGAACGTTATGTGATGCCGACGGTATGCGGGGGTCCACTGTATTACAATAATGCAGCAGTCTGCATAACAGTAAATCTTATATTTTTTTGTGAATAAAAATTTCAAATGGTAAGCAAGAGTAATATAAGAGTGGCCTGTAGCCGTGACTAATGAACAGAGAAAATGTTATTTTAGTACCAGGAATGTCTGCATTGTTTATTCTGGACCCTATTTTGAAATTAGCATCTGTTGAAATTTGTGTGAAATTGGCCAAAATGCCAATTTCTGACCACTTTATTGGGTAGTTGAAATAAGTGAATGGGCAGTTTCTTGTACTCAGTTGACAGACTAGAAGTAAATAAGTTTATTCAGGTATACACAAATACAGTTACATAAATTATCATACATAGCAGTGTATGTATAGAGAACCTAGGATAACCCAAAAAAGTAAGACAAAGTGACCTATTTCCAGTACCTGGCTTGGGCTTGCCATATATGATTTTTGGTAAATATTTTTTTTTCTCGGTTGTTTGTTGGGCTATCTCATTGAAACTTGGGCAGTGTATGATGGAAAGATGCTTAACATACAACAAAAATAAAAAAGATGGACGATAAATAAGGAAGTTCACTTCTCAGCCATTAGCCGCCTCTTTGCAGTATATTTTCGTATGGTTTTTATGGTTGTATTCTCGTTTTTTTGGGACTCATTTGATAGAATGGAAGATATATTACAGAAATAGACATGGTTTTGATTGCTTTCATGATGAAAAGTACCTTGAAATTGAGCTCAAAGTAGCGGAAATGTTCGATTTTTGCTGATGTTCAATGAACTTTGTGTAAGCCAAGTTGGTTAATTTTATTAAGTGTATTCTAACCTAACCACTCTGTAATCCGGCAAACTCAGTAATCCGGCACATTACAGGTCCCAGTGATGCTGGATTTGTGATGGAGGACCTGTATTTTGTATCATACCATTTACTGTAGGTGTGAAATTATATATTTTGGCCTCAGATTGTTGAAGGCGAATATTTGAGGTTGAAATATGTAGACCTCTTTTGCCTGTCCTTTTCTGTTGAAGTTGTTTCTTGCTTTTTCTGTATTTTTGTTTTCCTAATTTATGAGGCTGAAACCTTGCTCTGGGACTTTCTAGATATCCTCCCCTCCCATAGAGAATCTCTTTTGACAGTTCTGGTGACCTGTGGCTCTGCCATGAAGGACTGGACCTTCACTATATGGCTTGCACTAAGGTCTTTGCTGTATTGGGGAGGGGTTCCTCTGATGGTCAGACGAGGCTTCCAATACTCCTTGGATGGCAAGCTGAATTTATCTGCCATAGAGAAGGAATATTTTTGAAGACTATGGATGGGAACCCCCCAAGTGCTTGGCTCTAATGGTTTTTGATCGTGATTCGTACATATAAATGTTTCATTAGTAGTGTGTGGTTTTGTGGTGGTGATTGAGGATGACTCGTGTTGTGAGTAGTTATTTAGCGAGTCCCTAATGTTCACGGAGCTCTACATAATTCTCGTCCTTGTCCTAATCATTAGCTGTAGTTGGTTAAAATTTGAGTTTGGCTCAAAGCCAGGCAAAAAAAAAAAAAAAAACGAAACTCTTGATGGGTTCACTATCTACTTGGACTCTTGATTGCACCGCTTGACCTGGCACAGTACTTTTCAGCTCATCTTGGGTTCAGAATCTCCAAGAGTCTTTCACATGGCCCTTCATTGGGAACTTTGACTGCTGGGTATGTTGGGACATCTAGGAAAGTTGAAGGGAACCTTTAATGTTAACTTTTCAACCATATGTGGGATAGTTTAACTTAGCATTAAAGAATGGTAAAGGTATTTATAGTTACACCTGTACTTTATGTATACATGTATTTGGGTTTTACACTGGAGGATTAGCTTCACTTTCTGTGTATATGTATCTCTGCATATCTGTCTATCTATTTATCTATCTTTTAATAATCCAAAAATCCTGAACCATTTCATTTTCTATGTTTTTGACAGGCAACAATCCACAGCACCAATAATGGTCAGCCATGCTGCAGCAGAGCATTATACTAGTAGGGGGCAAATACTCATTCAGATAACAGTGTATGTATGTACATAATACAGGGCTTTACTTGTATTATCAAGAAGTATTTTAAAATGATTAGTGGAAGGAAGTGTGAATTCCTGAATTATTGTTGCTGTTGTATGTTGGTTCTTTAACCAAAAGTATGCATGTTTATTGAAAGTCACAAGAGCACACAGTATAGACTTGTATACAATATAATAATCAAGTTCCAAAGAATGTAGTCATGTACTATACTGTATAGGAATTCACATATAAAGCCATACTTTTTAGGAAACATTGTGAGTAGTCAAGGTGAACTCACCATCTTTTATATAAAAAAATTGTCCTAAACGTTGTTGATGTATATAAACTAATTTTTTTTTTAGCTAATACTGTTTACATGGTGGTTTTTGTCTTGCAGCCTTATAATACAAGATTCTTCAATTTTTTTTATTTTTTTTTTTTATCTAACTCCTTCCCACCCTTATTTTACTGTTACCTCTTTCAACTAAAATTTTTGAGGACCTCTTCAACTTGGTAGCTTGGGGCCTTATAGGGTGAGAGTTAAACCTCAAAGGGAAATAATACAAGAATGAGAACTATTACTTTTTAAACCATATAAAGATGTATAAAGCATTTGACAGTTGTGAAGGCTTACTCAGCCCTGTAATAACTTCAGACAGTATTACCAAGGCTGGCTCCTCCTCAGGAAAATTAATGAATAGAAAAAGAAATAATAACAGACAAACATAAACACTTTATTATATAGAAAATATAAAATATAAAACACTTAAATATGAAATATTAATCCTACATTAAAGAAAATGAAAAATGAAAAATATAAATGATAACTGAATTCAACGCTAATATATATAGGGGTGTCTGGTGTTGGTGACACTGTGTTGTTGAAATCGTAGCCGTTGCTGATGAATGGGGGGGGTCACAGGTGTTGGTTACTACCCACTGGCTAGTTCTTCACAGTATAGCCTTGAGTATTATATCCCGATGACAGGAAAGCAGGTTCTTTACCGCTGCAATGATGAGGGGTTACGTCCTGCAATTTCATACAGGTGCACAGGTAATTAAATCCAAAAAGGGGAAGTCTCAGGACGTTAGTCCATCTCCACCAGTTCTTCTCGTTGATTGACAGGTGACCCTCTCTGTCATCCAAGCTGAAAAGATAGACAGGTTACCCACTGCTTAAATAATCACTCTCCATGATAAGTACAATACCTAAAAGATGTGGTGATTATTACAACAGTCAACATAGAGCAAGGCTGAAAAGACTTAAGTTTATTATTGGTCAAAAGTGAAGCTTTCAACCCATAAATCCTCTAGAATACAAGGCAGGCATGTACTTACAGTAGTGCTGGGAGCTGTGAGTCTAGTGATTACTGTTTGGACCAGAGCCCCACATGTCACCTTTCGGGGGGAGGGGGGGGGAAGGGATAACGGGAGCTAGACTGACCCTACCTTAACAAGCAGCCGGCAGTCAAACTATCACTTTCGGGGTGGGGGAAAAAGGCGGGAATAGCGGGAGCTTGACTTACCCTACCTTAACAAGTAGCTGGCAGTGGAACTATTGTTACTATATACTCCCTCGCTACTCCTATCTATTGAACTTTTCCCTTACAACAGTCATGATATAAGCAGTTTTCAAAAACGTATCTAAAATGTTTTTCATAGAGAATTAGTTGGCCTACTCCCACTGAGGCAGGGTGACCCCCCCCCCAAAAAAAAAAGAAACACCATCATTCAGCACTCAATCATTCACACAAAATCACTGTCTTTGCAGAGGTGCTCAGATAAGACAATTTAGGTGTCAATACAAATTGCCAATATTCCAGACCTCTCCTTGAAAGTGCAGGCATGATACGTCCCACCTCCAGGACTCGAGTCCTGCTAACCAATTTCCCTGAATCCCTTCACAAAATATTACCCTACTCATACTCCAACAGCTCGTCAGGTCCCAAAAACCATTCATTTCCATTCATATCTAACATCCCTCATTCATGCTGCATGTCCAATCTCCTTGCACACAAAACCTCTTTTACTCCCTCCATCCATCCTTTCCTAGGATGACTCCTGCTCCTCCCCTCCACTACAGATTTATACATCCTCCAAGTCAGCCTATTTTGTTCCATTCTCTCTAAATGACCATACCACTTCAATTCCTCTTCAGCTCTCTGATTAATACTTTTAGTAACTTCACACCACCTAATTTTTGCACTACAAATTCTCTGCATAATATTTACACCACACATTGCCCTTGGACACAACATCTCCACTGCTTCCAGCCTCCTCCTTGCTGCAGCATTTACAAATCATGCTTTACACCCATATAAGTGTGTTTGTACCACTATAATCTCGTACATTCCCTTTGCCTCCATGATTAACTTTTTTTTGTCTCCACAGATGCCTAAATACACTACTTACCTTTTTTTCTTCATCAGTTCTATGGTTAACCTCATCGTTCATAAACCCATCTGCTGACAGGTCTACTCCCAAATATCTAAACACATTCAATGTGTGGTATGAATATAATGCAGAGAATCTGTAGTTTGGAGATTAGGAGGTGCGGAATTACCAAAACTGTTATCCAGAGGGCTGAGGAGGGGTTATTTAGATGGTTTGGACATGTAGAGAGGATGGAACGAAATAGAATGACTTAGAGAGTATATAAATCTGTCGTGTAGGGAAGGTGGGGTAGGGGTCGGCCTAGGAAAGGTTGGAGGGGGGGGGGGGGCTAAAGGTGGTGTTGTGTGTGAGGGGCTTGGACTTCCAGCATGTTAGACAGGAGTGAATGGAGACAATTGGTTTTTAGGACTTAATGTGCTGTTGGAGTGTACGCAAGTTAACATTTATGAACTGATTTAGGGAAACCGGCAGGCCAGACTTGAGTCCTGGAGATGGGAAGTACAATGTCTGCACTCTGAAGGAGGAGTGTTATTGTTGCAGTTTTATAACTGTAGTGTAGGCATGCCTCTGTCAAGACAGTGATGGACTGAATGATGAAAGTTTTTCTTTTTTGGGCCACCCTGCCTTGGTGGGAAACGGCCAATGTATTAATAAAAAAAATAATAATAAAAATTTATTTCTTCCATACTCCCTTCCTCCAATGTGATATCCAATTTTTCTTTACCTACTCGTTTGATACCCTCATTGCCCTACTCTTATCTATGTTCAGTTTCAACTTTCTTCCTTTACAAGCCCTACTCTTATCTATGTTCAGTTTCAACTTTCTTCCTTTACAAGCCCTACTAAACTTGTCCACTAACCTTTGCAATGTCTCTTCAGAATCTCGTGAAAGCACAGTATCAGCAGCATGAACACGCATCAAATCGTCACACAGATAATGAGAATGTTTACTATTGTCTTAAACATAAAATACTGAAATGTGTGGGTTACTTGCCTACACTAATATGTAGAATTACTCTTCTTGATGTACTACTTAAGTCACCTTAAGTCTGATGAGGCTAAAGCATGAAGGATAGATGAGTCAGTAGCCTCCCACACCTTTGAGGATAGTGTACATGTCTATGCCATTAAGCTTATGTCCAGACCCCCAAAATTAATATGGTTTTGTCATTTTTTTACCTTCTGAAATGGTAGAGAATCTTATTCTAAAGGCATTGATACCAAAAGTACAAGCTTGATGGAAAACTTATGGAATTACGCAGGCACAAACTTAGGAGTCATAGGGCAGTTTATAAATGGGCGATTTCATCCATTTTGAGTCCTATTTTAACCCTTTCAGGGTCCGTCCCGTAGATCTACGGCTTTACGGTGAGTGTCCAAACCGTAGATCTACGCCATGAGCTCAGCTCACTCTCATAAACTGTGAGTGGTACATTTGGGCCTAGATATGAGAGAATACATCTATGTGGTATGTGTGCACCACATAAAACAGATCCTGCAGCACACTGTGTATAATGAGAGAAAAAAACTGAAATCACGATTTTTCGATTAAAACAGCAACTTTGCAGTGTTTTTTCGTATGTTTTTTATAGTTGTATTTGCGATTTCTTGGTCTCATTTGATGGAATGGAAGACATATTACAGAAATAGAGATGATTTTGATTGGTTTTAGCACTGGAAATGGCTTGAAACTGAGCTCAAAGTAGCGGAAATGTTAAATTTTTGCCGATATTCAAGAGTAAACAAACGACCTCACACGTCTAATACATGTCAGCTGGTGGGTCTAATATACATTCACAAATATGGTGATGATATTTATACAATTATTACAGTATTGCATAACAGTAAATCTTCTATTTTTTGGTGAATAAAAATTCATTGTGAATAAAAAATCAAAATGGAATTTATTTGTAAAGCCTCAAAACATAACTAATGAACAGAGGAAATGTTAGTTTAGTGCCAGGAATGCCTACATTGTTTATTCTGGACCCTATTTTGAAATTGGAATATTTTGAACTTTGTGTTAAATTGGCCAAATTAACAATTTCCGATCACTTTATTTTGTAGTTGAAACAGTTGACTTGGCGATTTCTTGTGCTCAATCGATAGAATAGAAGTAATACTAGTGAAATAGCTAAGAATTTGGTTGATTGGAATAATGTAATTGGCCTAAAATGGGAGTCAAAGTCAGCAAAATCGCCGATTCGTAAATATCGCTGACACATCAAAATTCGCGAGAGCATAATTTCGTCAATTTTCCACCAAATTTCGTACTTTTTGTTTTATTACCTTCACAAAAAGATTATCTACGATTTCATAAGAAAAAATAACATTTTTTTTTTTGAAAATTCTTGGACACTGGTGCGTGACTCCAGATTTGGGCCTTGGACCCTGAAAGGGTTAAGCTAGTTTCATTGCATCATTCAACCAAATTCATAGGTGTTTTGCTAGTATGCCTTCCATTCTATCAATTAAGCATAAGAAACTGCCTAATCAACCTTCCAGGTGCATAGAAGTTGGTAATTAAGCCAATTGTATACAAAATTTAAAAAATTTAAATTGAAAAATAATAAAAAATTAACAATGTAGACATTCCTGACACTAAAACAATATTTCTTCTGTTCATTAATCATGTCTCCAGGCCTCTCTTATATTACACTTGCCTTCTATTTTGAATTCTTAATCATACAAAAACATAAGATTTACCCTATTTCTTGGATAATAAAATATAACGAGGAATGATTAGTCATGGTTTATGGTGTCCCAATAATTGAATCAGACCTATTAAAAACCCGTGAAACAAGCGGGGGGGGGGGGGGGAGCTTATCCGTCCTTGGAAAAATTGTCAAAAAATTAACATTTCTGCTAATTTGAATCCAATTTCAAGCTACTTCCAGCACTGAAACTAACCAAAATCATCATTTATTTCAATGATATGTATGTCTTTCATTCTATCCAATGATACCAAGAAACAGCCAATAAAACCTTTAATAAAAACAATTCAAGAAAACATATCCAAGTCAATATTTTGAACAAAACATAGTTTTCCTCTTGATCCTGCTCCACATGGGACATGATTTTTTTTTTTATGCTGTGTACACTAGCTGTGCAGATCCATTCTCTCATGTCTAAGCCAAAATTTACAGCTTGCAGCTTATTTGAGTGAATGGAGCTCATAAGAACATAAAGAAGGAACACTACAGCAGGCCTACTGGCCCATGCGAGGCAGGCCCAAGTCTCCTACCGGCTTAACCCAGTGACCCACCTAGTCGGGTCAGGTCACAACCATTTAAGGAAGGAGCATGGCATCAGACCGATTAGCACAAGCTAGTCAGGTCCAACTCCTATCCACTCATGTATTTCTCCAACCTATTTTTAAAGCTATACAATGTCTTAACTTCATTGACGGTACGTGGGAGTTTGTTCCACTCGTCCACAACTGTTATCAAACCAGTGCTTTCCTGTATCCTTCCTGAATCTGAATTTTTCCAACTTAAAACCATTGCTTCAAATCCTGTCTTGGCTAGATATTTTTAACACTCCCTTTACTTTCATTTTATTTATTCCTGTTTCCCATTTATACACCTCAGTCATATCCTCCCTAATTCTACACCTTTCTAGAGTGCAGATTCAAGGCCCTCAATCTATCCTCATAGGGAAGATTTCTAATACATGGGATCAGTTTTTTTATCCTCCTTTGTACGTTTTCTAGTACAATAATATCTGTTCTGTAACACGGTGACCAGAACTGCGCAGCATAATCTAAATGAGGCCTAACCAAAAATTTATAGTGTTGAAGAACAACCTGAGGACTCCTATTATTTATGCTACTTGATATGAAGCCAAGGATTTTGTTTGCTTTATTGTGACCACTTATACACTGTTCTTGGTTTGAGATTATTGCTAACAAAAACTCCCAAATCCTTTTCACAGTCTCTAATACAGCCTCTCTTCACTTAGCGATGTACTCATTTACAGACGCCTCGGACTTAGGCTCTTTGACCAGTATTCATACCTAAATAATGTATATTAGAGCTGATATTCTCTATTCTTTTTATTTCAGCATACAGTACACTACTGTATAAACATGTAAAAATATACCAGAAATGTTATAAATGGTGCAAAGGTGACATTAAAACAATATCAAAGATGCTTGACACAAACTCTCTACCATTACAGTGTGCTCCTCACTTAACGATGAATTCATTTAACGATGTGGTCTTAGGAATGGAACTCTGTCATTAACCCTTTGACTGTCGCAACCCCCCAATCCTGAGGTCTCTCCTGGTGTCGCAAAAATTAAAAAGAAATAAGAATTATTTTTTCTTATGGAATGATAGAGAGTCTTTTCCCAATGATAATGACACCAAAAGTACGAAATTTGATGGAAAACTTATGGAATTACGGTCTTCCGAAGTTAGTGACCGCAGCGATATTTACGAATCGGCGATTTCGCCCACTTTGAGCCCTATTTTCAGCTAATTCCATTGTTCCAGTTGACCAATCTCGTAGCTATTTCTTTAGAACTCTATTTTTTCTATCGATTGAGTACAAGAAACTGCCCATTTACTGATTTACTGGTCAGAAATTTGCAATTTGGCCAATTTCACGAAAATTAAAAAATATGACAATTTCAAAATAGGGTCCAGAATGAACAATGCAAACATTCCTGGCTCTAAAATAAATTTTTTTTTGTTCATCAATCATGTCTCCAGGCCCCTCTGATATTACTCTTGCTTTCTATTTTGAACTTTTATTCAAACAAAAAATAGAAGATTTACTGTTATGCAGACTACTGCAATATTGTAATAATTGTATAAATAATGTCAACCCATTCATGACTGCATATTAGAATGGCTACTTGGACATTTATTGGACAATGACAGCATTTGTTTACTTTTGAACATCGGCAAAAATCAAACATTTCCCCTACTTTGAGCTCAATTTCCAGGTTCTTTTTATAGTAAAACCAACCAAAATCACCTCTATTTCTGTAATATTTTTTCCATTCTGTCAAATGAGGCCAAGAAAACGAGAATACAACCATAAATACTATACAAAAATAGACCTTAAAGTCGGCATTTTAATTAAAAAAAAATCTTTTTTCTCTCGTTGTGCACTGCGTGCTGCAGGATTTTTTTGTGGTGCACACTGACCACACACCCATTCTCTCACATGTGGGCCTACCAGCTTTCTCCTGCTTGATTTGAAGCTGCTAGAATTTATGAGTATATATACGTCAAACACGGTGGCTCGAAAGACATATATATACGACCGAAACAGTCAAAGGGTTATGTGAGGAGAGGCTGTATGCGATCTACATTATTTAGTTTATATGTGGCAGAGTTATTTTCTTGTCCAAAGTTTAAAACTTTGCATTTGTCTATATTAACACTTCCACTTTCGAGAGCCCTGATCACAAACTTGCTTTCAGTGTTGAAAATTATTAAAAAATAAAAAATTATTCTTTTCTTTCCAAAATCTTAAGAATATTTTTCTGAGTGTTTTAAAGGAAAAAAAAATTACTGTCAGTACTTGCCAAGATAGAGGCATGAAGTTGACAGAAAGTGAACCACTTACAGCAACATCAGTGACTGTCATTCACTAGGTAATATTATTTTTACTTTTATTCTATTTTTTCTTCTCTTTTCTAATATTTTATTTTTTCAGGTAACTTTTGTGGCTTGTGAGGCCAATATAATGCACATATATGCACTCTGTATGCAACACGATAACACAAACATTGTTATCATTATAATGTTTACAAAACTTAGTTTACACAAACCCATGCTGTCTTCCCTACTACCCACGCTGCCTTCTCCACACCCACACTCTTTCCCACCACCCACACTGGAAATAAGTCACTTTTGACTTTGGGTTATCCTAGGTTCTCTACATATGCTGCTATGTATGATAATTTATGTAACTGTATTCGTGTGTTCCCGAATAAGCTTACTCACACACCGTCTTCCTAACCACCCACACCATCTTACCCACCATCCAAGCTGCCTTCCCCACCACCCAAGCTGTCTTCCTTTTCACTATCTGTATCTGGTATCCTATGCTTTGCTTTCAGTCACAAACTCCTCAAAACCATGAAATTCATTTTCAGTCACAATTCCATCTGTGTTAGAACCATCACTTCAGAAGAGAAGAGTCCCAAATTCGCCAGGGAGTCAGTTATTTCTTACCGCTAGGCATGCTGAACAAGGACTACTGAAATGGCACTCCCATAATGCACCACTGGCTCCCCGATTTTTTTTTATACTGCGCACACTGACCACGCAGACCCATTCTCTCTCATGTAGGCCTACCAGCTTTCTCCAGTTTAATTTGAAGTTTCTAGAATTTTGGCATAGTACAACGGCACCAACAGTAAAAGGGTTAAACTGCATCTGCCGCTTTGCCGACCACTGCATCAGTCTATTCAAATTTTCCTGGAGTGCTCTTATGTCCTCATGAGAATGAATTAGGTGACCTATTTTGGTGTCATCAGCAAACTTGCTTATGTTGCTATTTATTTCCTCATCAGTGTCGTTTATATAAATTGTGAATAACAAAGGGCCCAACACTGACCCCTGTGGAACACCACTTGTGACACGTCCCCACTCTGATTTCTCCCCATTGATGCAAACTCTGTTGCCTGTCTGTCAGCCACATCTCTACCCAGGAAAAAAAAAATCTCCTATTCCATGTGTCTTAATTTTCCTCAGTAGCCCCTGATGTGGAACTAAATCAAAAGCCTTACTGAAGTCCATATACACAGTATATCATATTCATTACCTTGATCTACATTCTTGAGTACCTTGGTGAAAAAAGTTAGTGAATTCGTAAGGCAGGAACATCCCTTTGTAAAACTGTGCTGAAATTCATTAATCAATTTATGCCTTTCAAGATGGCTACGAATTGCCTCGGCAGTTATTGATTCCATAAATTTTCCCACTATGAAAGTGAGGCTTATTGGTCTATAGTTCAGAGCTAAAACCTGTCACCTGCTTTGTAAACAGATATTATATTTGCCATTTTTCAATTGTCTGGCACTGTGCCAGTTTATAGTAATATGTAGAAAAGCCTAGCAAAGGTTTGCTAAGCTCCTCTTTACATTCCTTTAAAACCCTCACAAATAGTTCATCAGAGCCTGGGGATTTGTTCAGTTTTAATTTCTCTAATTGTCTGAGGGCCTTGTCAGTAGTTACCCTAATCGTGCATAGTTTATCATCGTCCTGTTCTACATACAGTGGAACCCCAAGTTTCGTCCTTAATCCATTCCAGGAGCTAGTCCTGAAGTCGAAACGGCCTTAAGTTGAAGCAATATTTCCCATAAATAAATCCAATTAATCCATTCCAAACCAACAAAAATATTCATAAAAAAATACATTTTTTTAAAGAATAACTATAGTTTTACAACACAGATAAATACATATAATATTTAAATTAGTAATACGTACAATAGATATATAAAGATTTAAATAAACATTTAAAATAACATTTACTTACCTTTATTGAAGACTGTTGCAGGCATCTGGAAGATAGGGAGTAGTAGTGAGGGAGTACTTATTGTTTGGAAGGGTAATCCCCTTCCATAAAGACTTTAGGTAACAAGTCCTTATCTGGGGTTACTTCTCATCTTTGACTTTTAATGCCACTAGACCAGCTTGAGTCACTGGACCCCTGTCGCACAAAATAACGGTCCAGAGAGGTCTGTTTCTGGCGTCTCTTTAAGATGTCCCTGAAGTGGGACATAGTTATGTCACTGAACATGTTGCAGAGATCGCTTGTTTCAGCTTGCTCAGGGTGGTATTTTTCAACAAAACTTTGCAACCTATTTCACATTCCAC